>NC_066854.1:1565851-1805851 GCF_001640805.2 Lates calcarifer
AACCCAGATCCGAGCTGTGACTCCCTGCAGGCTGCTCACACACACACACACAAATTCAGATCATATTCACACTTTAAGGAGTTTTTTTTTTTTTTTTTGCTCCTTGAAACTGAGCTATGGTTTTTAAATTCTCCTGTGACAACATATCATATATAACTGTATTATATTATCATACATGGCCTGTTTATACTGTTATACTTCTGGAAAAATACTTAGATGTGAGGACTCAGCAGCTTATCACACTTACTAACCCAGTCCCTAAAATCTATAAAAGTTCATCCATTTTAAGACCACATATTTGGAACGTAAGACTGATCTGTGGACAAATCAAGCAGGAAGGTTTCAGACGATTTCTACCTACAGGTCACTCTGAGAGGAGTTGTTTAGTTTATGTAGAAAAGCAGGAATATGCAGCAGAGAAGTAACGAGATCAGTGTTTTATTGGCTGCCATATACTTAAATTGGTACTTAAAATACACTTAAAGCAGAAACTTTTATGTGTGTAGATCTGTAAAGAAAGACTCTCACTGCTCCAGGTATTTGTATTTTTTGTTGAATATTAGTTTTAGCTGCAGTATATAACCCAACATTTCCACTAGGAGGACCTTTACCTATCAGACTTTCAAAAGATAATCAGTCAAACTGGATCAAACTCGCTTTAATAGCTCAACGGCATCGTCCCAGATTTTAGTCTAGTTTCCTAAAATCCAGGTTCAGTAGTTGCAGGTGGTTGAAGCCGATGTGCAGCTAAAAGGTCATGAAGTCTCCAGAGAACGTGGTGTGTGTGTGTGTGTGTAGGTGTGTAGGTGTGTAGGTGTGTGTGTGTCTGCAGGACGCTGCAGTTTGAATGTCCTGACCTTTACTGAGTGTCGGTGTTCAGCCCGCAGGCTTCGACCTCAGCGTGACGCTCAGGTCAAACCGCGGAAACAGAGTTTGTGTGTGTGGACCAGAGGTTTGACTGACAGCTCACGGAAACACCCACCAAACACAAACACCAAGTTAGACCTCTGAGGAGAATTCAGCTCCTGGTAAAAACCAGCAGCAGCTAACGATTGGTGAAGACAACAACTCCCATGATCCCTTGCTACTTCGCCAAACTCTGACTTTTGTTATTGTTTTAATTGGAAGACTTCCAGTGGAAAATTAAATACTGTGCGTTAAAGCCAAGTAACCTGAACAAAAAAATTTCTACTAAACAGTTTGTTTACATGTTTATGTCACCATGTAAACAAACAGACTGAGGCGACTCTTGTTTACTCTCTGTCGTGATTCAGTTTGACAGGAAAACGTTTCTCTGTGTTTTTTCCCCCCTGCGACGCTTCACTGAGCACCTTCACCCGCACGGTTTGACCTTTAACCCCCGCCCTCCACACACACACACACACACACACACACATACACACACAGAGTCCTCAGAGGGTTGTGTGTTGTTGTGGCATTACCCTGACCTCTCATGTCAATATGCCAAAACAGGTTGGATCAGCGCGCTTGTTTTGCCAACCCCAGCAGATGAGGTGGGTGGAGAGGTCGTCAAATATTGATGCCAGAGGCTGAAAGACACAACTGCCTCCCCCTCCTCTGATGAAAATTACCTGTTCAAAACAAGTTTATCTGCTGGTTTAGTTTACCTACACACAGTTAGATTTTTCATCTTTAATCAATTTAAAACAGAATCTCTGAAGCTTTAGTGACAGCAGGACCAGCAGGTGAACACACAG
This sequence comes from Lates calcarifer, assembly GCF_001640805.2. Lineage (NCBI taxonomy): Eukaryota > Metazoa > Chordata > Actinopteri > Centropomidae > Lates > Lates calcarifer. The sequence continues at coordinate 1,567,570 of NC_066854.1, forward strand.
ATGGAACACGATCCTTTAATGCAGTTTGTGTTTGTTTAACCGAATGTTTTTGAAGTGACAGTCAGCCGTTTGTCGCGTCGACTTCAACACGTTGACGCTGAATAATTCAGAGTATTTTTGTTGCGCTCTGCTGCTGTGGTTTTGGGTTTGTTTTTTTTCAGTTTTCCAGGAAGCTGCCGAAGCTCACAGCTCTGCCTGACCTAAAAGCTTTGACATCTCAAGGGGCGATCACACACTGAGCTGCCAAAAATACACTGTGTGTGTGTGTGTGTGTGTGTGTGTGTGTGTGTGTGTGTGTGTGTGTGTGTGTGTGTGTGAGTCAGTGTCCAGACTAGAGAGCAGAAACACAACCTTGACCTACAAACTGAAAAAACAACCAGAGGAGGGTTCAAGGAGAGGAGGAGGAGGAGGAGGAGAGAAGTGAGGAAGGGATGACAGAGGGTAATTAAGGAGGAAAGGAGAGGGAGGGAGGAAAAAATGAGAGGAAACAGTAGGTGTGGTAGTACTATACTGTATTTGCAGTAGTAGTGACAGTAGTAGTACTGTAGTATTAGCTGTAGATTTAATAACAGAGGTATCAGTAGCAGTAATTGTGTTAGTTGTGGTATCTCTTGTAGTAGTAGATGTATTTGTGGTAGTATTTGGGCCTAAAAGTAGTAATAGTGCAGAAGTAGTTGAAGTATTTAGCAGTAGTTGTTGTACAGCAGTGGCAGCAGAGCTTCAATGCTGCAGTAGTGGCAGTACAGTGGCAGTTGTAGCTGTAGTACTAGTATTTCTAGCACAGGTGTTACCACCACTCCTCCTCCTGTCGTAGTACTGTAAGTATTTGTGTATATTTGAGGATAAAAAAGAAAGGAGGAGGAGGAGATGGAGGAGGAGTAGAGGAGTGTTGGCTTGGAGGTCACGGCCTCCCCCCTGATGGTCTGATGGATCCACACTGACAACCAGAGACCACTGGAGACTCTGTGTATGTGTGTGTGTGTGTTAGAGACAGAGACTTAGTATGAATACACACTCAAACAACACACACACATCTTCTTCTTGTTTCCCTGGAGGTGTTTTCTTTATCGACCGTGGCTTTGTCTGGAAACTTCATCACAAACACATGCAGAGGTCAAAGGTCACAGAGCAGTAGTAGTACCAGTAGTAGTGTTAGTACCATCATCACAGCTGTTGTAATCACAGCCTTTGCATTTGTAGTACCAGTAGTAGTTGTGGTAGTAGTAGAGTATCGGTAGTAGTTCCTGTAATGTACTCACAGAAGTAATTGTACTAGAATTAGTAGCAGGAACATATAATAGTTGCAGTTTTGCAGTATTCAGTAGTTCTAATACTAGTACTACAGTATTTTTTAGTAGTATTAGTAGTATAACTATTTACAGGCCTAGTAGCGGTGGCAGTTGTTGTTTTTGCAGTAAATGTAGTAGTAGTTGCAGTGCTTCCACATAATTTCACCAGTAGTATCAGTAGTAGTAGTAGTAGTAGTTGTTGTTGTAGTACTACCCTCTTCCTCTGAGTCGTACTAATGTAAATGATTGTCCACAAAAATCAGCAGAATTGAATGACTGAAGCTGAGATGATGATGATGATGATGATGATGATGATGACACTCAGGCTGACAGCACTGACACTCAGTGATGATGACGATGGTGATGATGATGGTAACGACAGCGGTGATGATGGTTATTCAGAGAAATGGGTTCACACTCAGTGAGGAGTCTGTATCACAGTTTGGACGTTGAGACGTGAGTTTGGAAAATGATTTATAATTTGGTTAAATTATCAATATTTTCATTGATATGTTTTACAATAGAATTAGATTTAGATCACAGTGTATCTGGGTCACTGCCAAAAATTTTTTATTTTTTAGTCACAAATATCAGTTTATTTAACACGTAACCAACCATTTCTTTAAATAACTATTTTATTAAGGGGGAAACAGAGAAAAATGCTAAGTTGCATTAAAGTGACAAATACACATTTTGAATAGTTAAATATGTGTGTTATTAGATTCAGTGTTGAAAAAGAATAGAAAATGAAGTTTAATTTGGAATAATTACAAAAAACATCATGCATTATCGGCAAAGAGGCAAAAATAGAAAGAAAGAAAGTCAAAATATGTTTGTCTTTTATTTAATTGAACTAAACGAGCACCTCACTGCCAAACTTCATAGTAATTTTGCTATTTTTAAAATATGTTGTCACTTTACAAGTAATTTTAATCAGATTTAAAGTTAGTTTTCTGTATTCTCTCCTCCTGCAGTTTGTATATTAGCAGGTTACGAGCAGTATTGAGTAATTTGTTATTTACCAGACCAAATTTCCCAGTGCTGATGAGGATATGTTTATACAAGAGTTCCTAAAGTTCCTTTTTCATCAGAGCACTTAGTTTGATTTTAAAGACACGAACCTTTGCCAGTATCAGCGTTGGTGTAGCGTGAGAATATTATTGTAGGATCAGTGTCTGAGTCTGCAGTCTGTCATGAAGCGGAAACAACGTCCTCAACATTTTTAAAAACACGAGAAACTTCGGCGTTGAAGATGAGAGCAGGGAGGAAATTCCTGCCAACGCGCTCTGAAAGGCGTCTATTGTGCTGCGATAATCCACTTAACCTGGATGCTTTCATTCATGTTTGCACAAACAGCTGCGAGGCCCGCCCCTGTTTACTTTACTGCAGCTCACACTGTGGCAACAGGTTCAGATAAATCTCCTCTGTGCTGCAGCCAAAACCATCAGACCGCTGCAGAGAGAGGAGCTGCAGAGCATGATGGGAAAAAAAAGTTAGACCTTACAGCTTCGACAGTTCACTAAAAACAAAAGTTAAAATTAAAGTAAGAAAATGAAAACTGTAATACACGTGTTGATTTGTTGACGACTTAATATCTGGGTGTCGCCCCATATAAAAAATACAACATATTTATGAATACATTAATGACAAATATCTAAAAGTGCAACAATTAAAAAGATAAATTTGTCAAAGTTTTGATATTTAATATGAAATTTAGGTCAAATTAAAGCTCAAATGTATTTTGAGACCAATTTTTTAAAAATTCAACTTTTTTTTTTTTTGATGAATTTAAGAAATATTGTAGCACTTTTAAGACGCATTCAGTGAAAGACAATTTATTCATGAGGATATTTTTTATATTTAGGAATTCTTCTCAAAATTTGTTTATAAAAGTGTAAAATACAAATCCAAAGTTGAGTTCTATATATTTTAAATACATTTTAAGACAATTTGATTAAAGTATTTTATGCATTTCCAAGGTAATTATGTGGCAAATGTATTTTGTCGTCAGCACCTTTACTCAGTCAGTATTAATTAAACATCAGGTGTAAAACTGTGTTAACGCCCCGGACGTCCAGTCAGCGTCTGATCTGAGGACCTGATTGAAGACTTGACAGCGGCAGGGACAATCTGTTCCAGCCGCCCTCGCTCTCTGCTTCTCTGACCTCTGTGACCTCTCTGAGTCTCTTCCTGTCGCCGGCTCAGAGATGCCATGTTGGATCTGAGGAGGAGCGAGAACGAGCCACCGCCCTGTCGCATTCATTAACAACTCCGTCTGTCACACACACATTCACACACACTGTATGAGTTTACACACACCTCCGGGTCCAGGGTTTACTGACTGTACAGCTCAGCTCACTTTGTCTGTGAATAAATTTGAATTGACTTTATTGGTCTGAGGTGTGAGCGACAGAGAGCAGGATGATTGACAGCTGCTGGGAGTGTGAGTGTTTGTTTTATAACTCATTAGCAGCAGGAACCAGGACAACACCACCCACTATTTTTACATTTTTAGTTTAGCTGCTTGTTTTTACCCTTCACTTTGGTCTAAATGTTGTTCAGAACCAGTTCTGGTAAATCCCTTTTATTTTTATTAATTAACTGCAGTTACTGTGCTGACTGTGAGAAAAGTAAATGTCAGAATCAGAGTTTAAAATCACTTCTGTGTCTGTGTTAAAACAATCACCACTACTACAGTTTCTGTTATCAACAGCCAGTGTCTTACTCTCCTTTACTTTTCAGGCAGGCCTGTTGTGCCCCCTGCTGGTCAACATGAGAAACTACAGTTTGAATTCTCCACATGATTGAAACCTGCTCACCTGTTCACAGCGTTCAGAAAGGTGAGACACTCACACATGCGCCGTATATCGACCTGTGATTGAACAGAAAACTTCTCTGATCAATACTATGCTGTCCTGAACTCATTGATTATTGATTGATTGATTACATATCAAACATTTGCTCAGTCCATCATCTCAGTGTGAAGATTTGGTTCTTTAACAACAGACAAAATGTGTTTTACATTTAAAATATGTGATGCTGTGACATGTAAATATTCAGTGTTTTTCTGGCAAAAATACATTTTGACTTCATGTGTAAGTGCAGAATTAATTAATGTAAAGTAGTTTAGTGATGATCTCAGGGACTGTGAATCTTTGTCAAATACATCTAAACTAGAAAAATAGAGAATATAAACGCAGAGAGTCAGAAAAATAAAAACCTGTGATGAGAAGCAGTGGGTGTGATGCAGATGAAGACTTTAATGTTCCCCTGAGCAGCAGCAGAACATGGAGGTAATCCTCATCCACAGGGATTAACGATTAGCGTCTTCACTGAGGCTGGAGCAGCTTTCATGAGCTTCACTGTCAGGGTTTCTGTCTTACTGTAATCCCCCTGCTCTCTGATAGCCTGACACACCCACCGCCCCTCAGCTGGACACATCTGTACTGCTAATACTGCGTGTACAGGTACTACTGTACCAGCTGCCATAGAGAACACTGAGCGTGTTTGGAAATACACAGTTCTGATCACTAATCAATAAGTTCTGATCAGTTCTGATGATCTGACACAGTAGAACTGAAGTAGTAGTGCTGGTAGTGGTAGCTGTAATACTTTTAGGAATGTAGTAGTGGTATTAATAGTTGTAGTAATATAAGTAGCAATGGTAGTTGATGGTGAAGTATGAGTACTAGTAGGAGAATAGTTACTAATAGTATAAGTGTGAGTAAAAGTATAAGAGTAGTAGAAGAAATAGTGGTAGTAGCAGTAGCAATGTAGCTGGTATTAGCAGCAGTAATAGTATAAGGTGTAGTAATAGTAGTAGTTGTAGTATTTTCATAAATATATCAGTTAAAAAACATCTTGTGTTTATTTTTACATTCATATCCTTTTATTTTTATTTTATAGTGAGTACGACCTTAAACCTTCCTCTGTGAGGATGTACGATTTTGACCTAAAACCAGGCCCCTGTTGACATTAGAAACTCCTGTAATAATCAAGTTAAGTGTACAGTGCGGAGGTAACTGAAGTAGTTTCCAGCTGCTGTTATTGTGCAGCACAATTATCCAGGTCAAGTCAAAGGCTGCGGTGAAACAGGATCTCCTGCAGACACCCAATATCTGTGAGAGGAAACTGACTGTAGCATCACTGACACTGTCTGGAGGGAGGAAGTGAAGGGTCTGCATGGTCTGAAAACACAGAGACAGAATGTAAACAAATAAAGGAAGCTCTGATTCCTCAATTAATGGAGGTGGACGGACGATGGTGGCGGCGGTAGCAGAGAGTGGTTTATCTGGGCCGGGGATTTGGGCGGTATTAGTGTAATCTTTCTCTCTGTGACCAACAGGTCCGCTCATCATCTACCCAACACATCCCGCTTCATCCTACAGATGAGAGTAAATAATGGCACATCTGGGCTGCAGCTCGCTGCTGATATCTGTCAGTACCCAGTTATGACTTCAGCATCTGAGATTAACAACATCTCCTTCTTTTAATTTCAGTTTTCATGCTGTCAGATGAAGGAACCGACATTTGTCTCTAAAGCCACAGGTGTCAACTAAAGCCTCGAAAATTTGTGCAACAGAGCACTGTGACAAACCACTTTCATTTTGCTTTTGTTTAGTTTTTAAATCATGTTTGTTGGAGAACAAAGCTGCAATGAAAAGTTATTGTTCATCACAACAGCTCCTGATAAAATATTTAAATGGACGTCAAGTAGTTAATATTTAATATTTGTATTATGTTATAAGTGGCAGAAAACAGTGCATGACCTGTGTTTAGATGGTTGTGCACTTAAGAAAACATGCACACATTACACAATAATGAGCTTAGATTTTAAACATGCAGTTGTTTGGGTTTTAAAGATCTATTTCTACAGGGTTTTTATGTATTTTTAACATTTTTAGACGTATTTTAGCTTTTTTTAAAGATGGAATTCTTTTTCATTTTAAACACGTACTTCTTTTACATTTTAAATGTTAAATGTGTAGTTCTTTACACTTTAAACATGTGTTGTTTAACATTTTTTTACATTTTATAATGTATTTTATTATATTATAAACACTTTTTTGTGCTTTCTTTTCATTTTAAGGATGTATTTTTTTAAATAATAATTTTACTTTCTTGCCAGAGACGCTCATCCTGATCAGAACAGTGTGCCACAGAGAGAATATAAAAACTTTTCTCAGTGTAACATGTGATTAGATATATACATCTATAAATAAAGCTGGAACAACGTGGGGATAAACACCCTCTGCCTGCAATCAATCAAATCTGCCCAGACCTTCTAATTCTCAGCTCTGTGGCCCAGTTTGGCTCCAATCTCTTAAACCTCCCCTCGGCTCTCATAACCCCCTCCCACAACACAACCACAGCGCTGCATGGTGAATAATTGACGAGCTCTCCCTCCTCCCTCCTCCCCTCCTCCCCTCCTCCTCCCCTCTCCTCTCTGTGTCTCTTTCCATCACTCTGTCTTTGTGGTGTCTCTCGTCTGGTTTTCCGGGCAGCGTGACGACCTGTCCTCCCTCCCTCGCCTCTGTCATGTCCAGTTTCCACCTGCTGCCGGCTGCATGTTGACGACTGTCAGCAGGTAAACAGACGGAAACACAGGAGCAGCAGCTGCAGGTAAGACCACACCTGAAACATTCAAACTAAACACGTTTAAACTGTTTCTAGTTAGTCTACTTTTTATCTGCTGTCTGACTCTTTAAATCATGTCAGGAAGCAGCAGATTCAGCTCTTTCTTTCTTTCTCCCTTCACTTAAACACAGTAAAATACTCTGATGTAGATTTGGTTAAATTAAAAACAATTTAATGATTATTAGAAGCTTTTTGCTGCTGTAGAAAACCATTTAACCCTTTAGCATCTACACCTTGTTTGGATGTCGTCCACCTAAGCCTGACGTGATTCTACAGTTTTTATTCTTAATGAGGGCTGCATTTATTAGATTGAGTTGTAATAAACCAGAATTATACAAGATTAGAAACAAGTAAAAACACATTTTTCTTCTCAGACCTATTCCTATTCAAGTGAACCAGTCGCTCTTTGATTTAACACTTTAAAAGGTTAAAAAGGTGCTACAGTAGAGAAATACTCATATGAGAAGACAATTTATAAATAATGCACAGTAAGTTTCTCTAATTGCCTCTTTTTTCTTGAATATATAAACATAAAGCAGCTCGTTAGAACGGTAAATAAGAATAGTGGAGCTAAATAAAGCTATATCCTGGATTAAAAACCTACTCTCACATTAGTTTAAGCCAAATATTTCTACGTGGCTGATGAGTGTTGTGATGTGGAAGCTGGATGTCTTTTTAATTAATTGTTTGGAGGCTTTATTCATCATGATTGAGAACAAAATCCTCTCTGGTTGTTTTTAGAAAGCTGTTGGAGTCATGAGGAAGTTCACGTTCTTCCTCCTCCTCCTGCTGGCGGCGGTGGTGACAGAGGTGTCCTCCAGGTTTCGCTCATGTGAGCTGGGCTGCGACTGTCGAGGAGACCTGAAGTTCACCATCTGCTCCCGGGCTCAGTTCACTCAGCTGCCCAGCCGGGTCTCCCCCAGCACTGAGCTCCTCGACCTCTCCGACAACCACATCTCCATCATCCCTGAGCGCTCCTTCAGCAAGAACCGCAAACTCCGAGTCCTCCTGCTGCAGAACAACAACATCAGCGTGGTGGAGGACGGCGCCTTCTCTCAGCTGGAGTTCCTGCAGAAGCTGGACCTGAGTTGGAACCAGATCACCACCCTGACCGAGGGTTTCTCCGCCGGCCTGTCTCTGCTGCGGGAGCTGCAGCTCGCCCACAACCGCCTGACGAGCCTGGACAGCACCAGCTTCCTGCACCTGGACGGCCTGCAGAGGTTAAACCTGACCAGCAACACCATCGCCACCATCCAGGTGAGGTCGTTCGCCTCCATGAGCAGCCTGCGGCAGCTCCACCTGGAGGACAACCGGCTGACGTCCCTGCGGAGCGGCATCTTCTCCATGCTGCGCTCCGTGGAGGTCCTCAACCTGGCCGGGAACCAGATCAGCGAGATGGAGATGTCCGTCTTCAAGCCGCTCACCAGCATGACCCTGCTGGACCTCGCCGCCAACCAGCTCTCCACCATGTCCTTCAAGACGTTCCAGAGCATCCATACCTACAGCACCCACATCCTGCTGGAGGGGAACCCCTGGAACTGCGACTGCGACCTGCAGAGACTTTTCCGGAAGCTGCGCAGCATCCAGAAGCTCTTCCTGGACGACTACTACAACCTGACCTGCACGGCGCCGCCCGTCCTCCGGGACTACCGGCTGAAGGACGTGGACACGGAGCTGTGCATCGCAGAGACCGTCACCGTGCTCATCATCACCATCACCGTGGTGATCACCGTGCTGGCCGCCATGCTGATGGGCGAGAGGAAGAGGAAGAAGAAGAAGAAGGGGAAGCACTGGACGCAGCAGGGGGAGCTTTCAGACGAGTCGGACTACTGAAACACGTCCTCTCTTGTTCGCACAGTCGGTGCTTAAATCCCTCGGGAACATCTGCGTGCCTGGAAAGAGATTTTTGGATCCTGCGGTTCATTTTGTCAGATTTCCCATCTGCTTCGCCACAAAAAAAGCCTCAGAAAGCTTCCTCTCAAACACGCAACATCTGCTTCACAATAAAAACACTTTCATTTGCTTGAATTGCATAACATTTATAAAAGTTTTCTCCTCTAATTTAACTGATTCTCTAATAAAAAAAGTTTATTTTCTCATCTCAAGCATTTTATCGGCTCCTGATGTGACTTTTAATTTGAAAAAACATTAAATGGGATGTTGTGACATTTAATTGTCATTTAAAACAAACATGTTTCCCAGTAGAAAACACCTCTCAGCTCAGTGAACACAGGTTGTTTACAATGAAGTCTACAGCAACCTCTGCAGGTGAAAAGATTTATTGCACTGAAGATAATTTTCTGACAATTGATTTTATTTTCTTGAACATGGGTGGGGTTTGTGTCCTGGTAGACTATCTCTCTGATACTTTAGAGGAACTTCTGTTGTCTGTATTTTTTCTAACTCCACCCATCAGGCTTTAAAAACAGAAGTTACACACACAAGTCTTGAAGAAACAAGCTGATGAGAAGATGTTTTTATCTATGTTGATGTACATTCTCTAATTTTCTGTCTCAAAGGAAAAAGATGAAACTACTTTACATCTCTTTTTTGCTCACTTTATTTTAGTTTTTCTACAAAACACTGTGTTTTGATTTGAGTTCTCAGAGTGGGTGAGTTTTATTTCTTTTATTTTGATTTATTTTTTATTATTTTTGCCGCTAATATGGCTAATAGAGATTTATATAATAGCTCAGTTTTGCTGTTCAGCTCATGCAGTGTCTGTTTAAGATGATGTTTGTTTATGTTTTCACTGTGATTAATGGAAGTTTCCCCTTTAATTGACACACTGGAGACGTTTAGGCGGAGTCGCTCTGTTCAGACAAAAACACTGGATTTACCACTGAAAACTACCGGATAATGTCAAAATAAAAGCACACGGAAACGACAAACAGTATAGGCAAAATGTTGCTGGAATGAATATTGATTGTAGGGCTGTATTATTTTTATTATCACTTAGTGTTATGATGACTTGTCAATCAATTGATTCATTGTTTGGTTTTAAATTAACACAAAATGTCTAAGAGCTTTAAAAGTCCGGTTCAGGTAGATTGTTTTATTTTTATAGCATTTCAAAACTCAAATAACTACCATTTATAATCATTGCAGATGAAACAAAAACTAGGAAATCCTCATATCTGAGAATCTGGAACCAGCTAATATTTAATATTATGCATTGAAAGATGGTTTATAATAGTTTTCAAGGGACATTTGAGTGTTTTACCCGACAAAAACCTTGACAAATATAACAAATATTATATTAGAGTGCCAACTATTATTTTTCAAAAGCCTTCCTGTTGTCTTTAAATGAGTTTTTATGTCCAGCCAGCAGTCTAAAACAACAAATATGACAAAATGTGACAAGAAACAGCAACAATTTCTCACATTGAAGGTGCTGAAACCACATTGCTTTTGCTTGAAAGATGATGAAAATAATTAATTGGTTATAAATTAGTTTTAGATTTACAAAAAAATAGTATTGACTATAATATAACCAGCAATGTTGCAGTAAACAAGCTTAATATGGACTAATAATTATTGAAAAACTACAAAAGAATATAAAGTGACTTTTATTTTGAAGATATTGACCGGAAGAAGACTCGTCGGTTGACGGTTGTTGATGTCGGTTTGAGGACAGGTGGGAGCTCCGGTTTAACGAGCCGCCGTTGTTCTCAATACAAAGAGGGTAGAGCCGGAGAAACACTTTCAATTCCCACTGAAATAAAAACATGGAATATTTACCCTAAATTCAGACGTTATCCGCGAAATAAAAGTGATAATTATGAGCGTTTTTTAGTGAAAAATGTCCGAGCGAAGAGAGAAAAATTCAACAGAAACTGCGCAGTCATAGTTTAATGGGAGCGGTAACCTGAGCAGGTGAGAAAATTAATCTGCTTTGTCTTTAAATTTCATGTTTTATTTCTGTTGCGTGTTTTTAAAATATGTTTAAAGAGTTTAACTGAGGTTACATGAGGCTAAATGAAAGCAGTCATAACCTCAGAGAGTCATTTCCTGCCTGTTAAACCGGTTTATTTCGACTAGCAACGACATTTTAGCCACTCTCCTTAAATCGTCCTTTAAATGAATTGAGTTTGGTTTGTTTTACATCCAAAATAAACTGTAGCTTTATTCAAGATGACAGGTACTTCCGCATAGGACCGTCGGTGACAGTCACTGACGGACAGGCTGTTTCCAAACTGGGGGTCGAGGACTTCCAGCGGTCGCTAAACTATTCTGTATTGATCACTGTTGTTTAGGTGATCAGTTTTATTAGCACTGGGTCTCAAAATGAAATCACCAAAGATCCTCAGAGTCCCGTTCAGCGTCCTCAGCAACCTGCGTTGACAGTAATTAGTGAAAATAGGATGCTAATGTAGATAAATATGTTTTTTCTCTATCCAGACCACATCAAACCAGGTCTAGATCAAAAACCACTATTAATTATTCTATTAATAGAAACTTTCTTTTGTTGAATTGTGTGACAATGTCACTGTGTTTCAAAAGATAAAAATAACTTTCATGTTTTTGATTTCTAAGTGAAAAAACTGCTCATTTTCCAACAGACGATCATATAATATTAGATTATTGTAGTATAGATTGACCTCTTGAATGTAAGACATTCATTTTTTATCAACTACGATCAGTGGATCATAGATTGAACAATCCATAGATCAGTTATTGACTCAGTAAGATGTCTTTAACAGCAGCTGAGTGACTGTGTGCAGTATTTTAAGCTCAGTAAATGTTCCTCCAAAGACAGGTCTATTTATATCTGTATTGGCTGTTTGATTAATGCCAGCCTAAGAGGTATTGATGTTGGAGAACCTCCAGAGTAATAAACCTTTAAAGTAAGAGAAAGAAAAATAATCTTGTGAATAATTTGAAGCAGCAGTGTTTTCCTGCAGAGGATTAGTTTCTGTTTACAGTAGAGGACAGTAAAATCATGTTTTATTTCCAGTCAGGCTTGATTCTGTTTAGCTGAAGGATGAATTCAGTATAATTTGGTTAATAGCCGTTGGTGTCGTCGCTCCCTCGCCCTCATTTCCTTATCTTTCAGATATGGCAGCTGACGACAAGGTTGCCATCCTGACCGAAGACGAGGAGGAGCTGAAGAGGAAGTATGTCCTGGCCGAGCCGTTCAACACCCTGTCCATGGAGGCAGGCACCTCTGCAACGCCGGCGCCCAACTTGGACGCACCGCCCGGGCAGCCCCTGGACTCCTCGCCGCCAGACTCCATCGACTGCTGCGAGAGGATGTGCCTCCGCATCAACAGCCACCTCCTCATCTCCAAGATCTTCTACTTCTTCTTCTACGCCGCCTACGGCTCGCTGCACCCCCTGCTGGCCGTCTACTTCAAGCAGCTCGGCATGTCGGCCAGCCGCAGCGGGCTCCTCGTCGGGATCCGCTACTTCATCGAGTTCTGCAGCGCCCCCTTCTGGGGCGTGGTGGCTGACCGCTTCAAGAAGGGGAAGGTCCTCCTGCTGTTTTCTGTCTTCTGCTGGCTGGTGTTCAACTGCGGCATCGGCTTTGTTAAACCAGCCGAGATAAAATGCGAGGAAGTCGGTGGCGATTCTTCGACCACGGTGACCCCCGCGATGACGACTTTCCCTCAAGGTAACGTCACGCATCTGAGCAACTCCACCAATCACACCAGGAGCCGCCGGAGCGTCCTGGACTTCTCTGGACTTCCTGAGCTCCTGGCTGAACTCAGCGTGCTCCAAAGGCACGAACGAAGCATCAACGCCAACACGATGTCACCCCCCTTCAACACCACCAATGTCCTGCCGAATACCACCCAACCCACCACAACCTCCACCTCCACCACTTCTCCTGCTCCAACCGAAGCCAAGGAGTACGAGATCATCTACAACAAAGACCAGGTGGAGACCATCTTCCTCCTCATCCTGCTCGTCATCATCGTGGGCGAGTTCTTCAGCGCCCCAGCCGTCACCATGGTGGACACCGTCACCCTGCAGTACCTTGGCAAAGCCCGCGACCGCTATGGCCTCCAGAGGATGTGGGGCTCTCTGGGCTGGGGCCTGGCCATGCTGCTGGTGGGAATCTGGATCGACCACACGCACCTCAACGTCGTGATCGACGGCGTCGGCTGCATCCCGCCCGACTACCGCCTGCACAACTACAAGATCGCCTTCATCGTGTTTGGCGTGCTGATGGGCGTTGCGTTCGTTGTCGCCACTCAATTCTCCTTCGATAAAGTTGGCGACTACCTCCATGAGCTTCCAGAGGGGGTGGTGGCGGAGCCGACGGACACCCCAAGGTCGGCGTCGGAGTCCAGCTCCTCAGATCAGACCCCCATTGCCCCGGATGCCGCCACCGCCGCCACCACCGCCACCGCCACTCAGGGGTTCCACTACAGCGACCTCCTGAAGCTCCTCTGCAGCGTGCGCTACAGCTCCGTCCTGTTCGTCGCCTGGTTCATGGGCTTCGGCTACGGCTTCGTCTTCACCTTCCTCTACTGGCACCTGGAGGACCTGAACGGGACGACCACGCTGTTTGGCGTCTGCTCTGTCCTGAGCCACATCTCCGAGCTCGCCGCTTACTTCACCAGCCACAAGTTCATTGAGCTGGTCGGACACATCAGGTATGACACAGCTGGGTTATCAGAGGTTATTCCTGCAGATATTTATAATCAGCACAGATAATATGGAAACTTTAGGAAGAGAAAAATCTGTGATGAAGTTGTTGAAATATTCCTCTCACTGTTAAAGGCCAAAACAGGTTAAAAGAACTGCCAAAAACACACACCAGGAACGTTTCCAACATCACAAAATCATCAAGAAATGCTTGTTACATCTTCTCAGGGCCGAATATCTCATCTTCAAATGTCTTGTTTTGTCCAAACACCCAAAAATATTTAATGTACAATGACATGTAACATAGAAAAACAAGAAATCCTCACATTTAAGAGGTGTTTTTTCATGATTTTTGCTTGAAAAATAACTGAAATTATCCCATTACTTTTCTCTTGATCGACTAAAAATGAAGATTATTTGCTGTAGCATGAGGTGAAAAACACTCAGTCTGTGCTGTACATGAAGCTGGGCTTCCTCTTTTCTTGCAGCTTTATTTGACTCTGATAATAGACTAATGAAAGTGTTTATTCATCGCAGTAAATACGCGTTAAATTCGCTGCAGTCAGTCGTGGTATCCAGTGTCGAGGAGCCTCTGTGAGACAAAGCCGGCATTGATGCTCGGGGGGTTTCTGTCGGAGTGAGTTTGGGGCTGGACCTCTCGGGCAGCGGGGACATTTGAGAGCGTGGTGTTAGATGTCAGGCTTCAGCTCTGAACCTGCACATAAGCCTGCTCCTGAGTCTCCAAGAGGGGAAGTTAAAGGGAAACGACGCAGAGTTTATAAAGAGATTTACAGTTAATTACTGACTAAACACCAAGCTTTCCTGCTGCTGATATTAATCACTGACTAACAGCCTGTGTGAGAGGTTTTCAGCTCCTTTCATGATTATTATTAATCTCACTGGGGCAGGATGTTGAATCTCTGATGTCTTTGAGTTATTTTTACAATAAAAAATGAGCTGAATTTTGAGCAGCAGACATTTGTGAAGGTCCTGACCTCTCAGCTTCGTTTTTGGAGAAACTGATACTAAGACTAACTTTAACAGTTTGATGAAGCAGAAAATAACACACGCAGCACTTTCATTTCAGGATCTGCAGCAGCTGCAGTTAAACACTGTAGACATCACAGGTTTCAGGAGGTTCATCTCACGCTGTATTTCAAGTCTTCAGCTGCAGACGCACTTCCTGTTTTACTCTAAAGTCTGAGTGTGAGCAGAAACCGTCTCAGGTTTAACGTCTCAGCATCCTGCTCTGCTGGTCACTTTTCTCTTTACAGATGGGAGGATGTTGATAAGTCACCGCAGGCTGCAGGTGGCTGGGTTACAGTCGACTTCCTCCAACATTGCTTTATTTTCGCCTGGTGATTCACGCTGATTATAATATGAACTGCTCACCCTCACCTGACAGGTTTCATCAGGTGACTCTGGCTTATTATTAATGTATATGTGCCAGACAAAATGTACAAACTGTTAAGCAGTTTAAGTTTATTGTCCTGGAAAAGCAAACAGTGGAAGATTATCTGTTATCACGATTATTCTAAACCTTACTGGCCTCAAACATGCAGTAGAAAATACTGTTTTAAAAGGAGTAGGATCCTTTTTATTTAACCAGAAACACCACTTTATATCACTACCAGACTCCAATGACAAAAACAGGAATTTTACTGGGAGCTGCTGGAATATCACTGCCTCCATCTGTTAGTGTGTCTGTGTTACTGTGTGACTTTCAGTGGTGGAAGAAGTAATCAGATACTTTACTGAAATAAAAGTACCACACAGTAACACAGACAGACTAACAGCAGTTCTCCAGCAGCTCCTGTGTTCTGCTCGGTAAAATTCCTGCTTTTGTCAGTGGAGTCTGATATTGATATTTTAATGATGTTTCTGGTTAAACAAAAAGGATCTTACTCTTTTTAAGGTATTTTTTTACTGGATGTTTGAGGCCAGTCACAGTATTATAGATAGATAATTATCATGATAATAGTGAATCTTCCTCTGTTTGTTTTTCCAGGACAATACATTTTAACTCCTCTTAGTGAGGACACGGTTGTTTTGCTCTGTTTGTACATTTTGTCTGGCACAGATACATTAATAATAAGCCAGAGTCACCTGATAAAAACCTGTCAGGTGAGGACATGCAGTTCATATTATAATCAGTGTGAAATACAAACATGAGGGTTAGGAGTCACGAGTTCAAATCCCTTAATCATCAGGGGAAAATCTACGAAGGGTTTTAAATTATTCATGTTTTCAGGCTCAGGCGGCTCGTACATCGTGTGTGTGCGTGTGTGTTCAGTAAACCGACTTCAGATGAACAAACAGTGACATAATGATGAGCGAATGAACTGACGGACCGAGGGCGTGTCGCCTTCAGAGTCAGGTTTGTTCGCTTCAGTTCAGCTCGTTTGTCCAGAAAACAATTTAAACTACAAAGCGCTCGTGGGTGTTTGTTTCATCACCTGACACCACAGAAGAAGAGCGCAGTTAATCAATGCTGATCTGAAACAGCGGTTTGATGCCTCAGTTATACTCTTAAAAATGACGGACCACTTCCTCTCCGGTCGATGAAGCTGAAAGCACTCGGACTCGTCAAACAGCTGTCTCCCAGTTTAGGAATTAACCCGAAACTCAATCACTCAAAGACAATTTTAATAAACATGGAATAAAATCACTAAATGCTGCTCAAATTTAAGATTTGTCTGCTCTCCACCTTTAATTATTTTCATTAATTTGGGATTTTTTGACTGTTAGAGAAAAGCAGTTTCAACACATCACATATTTTTTATTAGACAATAATAGCAAAGTAGGAGAAACTCTACACAGAAGGAGAAAACATGTTTTTTGGTTTAATTGTGTAGTTTAAACAGAGCTCTGAGTCAATTAATTCTGAACAATGGAAATTATGAAGAAAGTAACAGAGCTACTTGTGAGTCTTGTGACTTTTATTTTGACAGTTCAGTTGGTTTGTAGTCAGTCTGTGGTTGGGTGTGTGGTAATGATTGATGGCAGAGATGCTGTTTGACTTCCTGCCTCCTCATGTCCGTATTAACCCCCCCCTCCCTTTCCTCTGTGTTTCCTCTCAGAGTGCTGTACATCGGCTTGGCCTGCAACACGGCTCGTTACCTGTACATCTCCTACCTGCAGAACGCCTGGACCGTCCTGCCCATGGAGGTCCTTCAAGGTAACTTCCGCTCATTCCCAGTCTGGAAAACCACGATCCTGGGAAGCAGACGGGAACCGGGCGTGTTTGTTTAACAGGACGCTTATCAGACGGCGTCTTTCCTCCACTGAGGAGGAAGCTCAGAAGTCCCTTGAAAATCTGCTTGTTTTTAACTTTTCTCCGGTGTCACTTTAAGCCAGTGATTGCTGTCTGTTCACCAGTGAATACACTGAAAACAGACGCTGCTAATTTCTAATTCAGCTGCGTTTTAATGATGCCAGTTTGCAAAATATAAACAAATACAAGCTTGAAATAATAAAACGTAGCCCACAGCTAACTGAGCAACTCCATGGCAACATCACACTTTGTGTTTACAGCCCCCCCCAAAGCATTATGGGAACTGTTCCAAGAAGTGAAGCCTGATTATCCTGCATCCTGTACAACAGAAGACAGAGAACAATAACAGAATAATAGAACAAAATAATAATATTTACAGTCAGATATGAAGAAAGAAAAGCTCATGTTTGATAAGATTTAACCAAGAAATGTTTGATCAATAATAAATTAATCAGCTGATCAGTGAAGCTTTTCTCCCAGGGATCTCCTTTTGAATTTACAGTCACATGTCAGGAAGTTAAAGGCAGTTGTTGGACCTGCAAAATGAATTATTATCAGAAGTTATAACAGGAAAATATTAAGTTTATCTCACGCAGAAGAACAGAATAAATCACACATGCTGAAAATCTGAGTCGGTTGAAATGAGGAAACATTTACAGCATTTAAATTTACGTTATCAGTGGATAAATCAAACTAAAGTAGACGGAAAGTGAAAGAATAGAATGATAGGAATGTAAATAAAGTGTGAAGTGGTGGACTTCTACTGCTGTAGGAGTCTGGGTTTGTTTGAGACGTCCGCCCTGAGAAAACACAGACGCCTCTCAGAGCAAACAAGTGAAAACTGGTTCAGAGCTTCGGCTGTTTGACACTGTGAGTCCGAGCAGTTAAAACAATTAAAAACAAATAGATCTTCACCTGAATTCAACATGTCCGACATGCTGATAACATCACCACACAACAGGAGTGTTTAATGTGCGATAAGCTGCCACACGTCACCAGACAGGAAGCTGGAACACCGACAAAATAAAAGCACAGCGCAGGTTTAATTCTCATGTATCTGATTTTATGTTGCTGCACCATATTCTCTTGGTTTTCTTTTTGTATTTTAGAGCCTTTAAAGTTTTTAAAACCTTATTAAACAGCCATGGTTCTTGGAGTGAAATAAGATAAAAAATTAAGTGTTAAAGTTTACATTAAATTAAATTAAAAGTTTTAACTTATGGTTTTAATTAAAAGAAACCAGCAGAAGAAACAAAATAAAACAGTTAAAAAGGGAAGTAATTTGCTGTAGAACAGATTAAAATGAAGCGGTGTGTGTAGGCAGTGGAGTTGTGTTGATTACTGTCAGTGCCAGTGTTGAATCATATTTTACTTTGTGGTGTGTTGTGATCTCAGTTTCAGTAACCCTGATAAACAAAGTGTGATTTTTTTTTTTTACTGCTGAAATTCAAGCCAGAAAAATCACTCAAAGACAAATGTGGAAACTCTGACTCACTGCTCTTCTTTCAGATATGTGAAATATTAGAAGAGAAAAAGACAAAAAAGGATTTATTTAAATTTTTGTCAAAGTTTGGCGTTTGATGTTTAATCTCCTGACCGTCCCCTGTCCCTGTGTGTCCCTCCAGGTGTGACCCATGCCTCAGTTTGGGCCGCGTGTATCTCCTTCCTGAGCGCCGCCGTGCCCCCCGCCCTGAGGACGTCGGCGCAGGGAATCCTGCAGGGCCTCCACCTTGGCCTGGGCCGCGGCTGCGGAGCCATGGTGGGAGGAGTGTTCGTCAATTATTTTGGTACGACAACGCAGGACATCACAGAACGCAGGAGAGAAGGCGGCCATTTTGGGGCAGAAAATAACAGATAAACTGAGATATATTGGTGTTTCAGCTGCTTTACTAACCAAGAAATGTGACTTCTTCTAATTAAGTTGAGATATTTATTCTTAAAAATGTGAGTAATTCTTCTCTGTTTCTCTGATTCTCAGGTGCTGCAGCGACGTTCAGAGGAATCGGCATGGCGTCCCTCGTCATCCTCCTCATCTTCTCCTTAATCCAGTGGCTGAGTGGAGAGACTGAGGGCAAAGGTGGGAAAAACCTCACTTCCTGCATATTTATTATATGTTAATATTTATTTTCTGTTTTGTGAGAAAGACCATTGAATAAATTACATGTATATGAGATTTAGAGATTTAAAATAATAGTCGCACACACAGACAAGTTAAACAGTCATAAATATTTACTGTAATTTGTAATTTTAAAGGAATAAAATCTAAATATTGTGATCACACAGGATGTCTGTATTACTGTGTGGTACTTTTACTTCAGTAAAGTATCTGATTACTTCTTCCACCACTGAAAGTCACACAGTAACACAGACACACTAACAGATGGAGGCAGTGGTATTCCAGCAGCTCCTGGTTAAATCCCTGTTTTTCTCTATGGAGTCTGGTAGTGATATAAATTGATGTTTCTGGTTAAATCCATAATATTATTATACAGGTGTGTTTTTAAGTCAAGATGTTTCTAATGTCTTATTTTTCTTCCTCAGAGGACAAAATGTTAGCTGAGAACATCCCGGTCCCCTCCAGCCCCGTTCCCATCGCCACCATCGACCTGGTGCAGAGCCAGGCCGCCGCCGTCGGCAGCCCGACCCCGTCCCGCCAGGCTGCCGCCGCCTTACCCGTCAAGAAGACCAAGCACCAGGAAGATCAGGAGGACGTGAACCAGCCGGCGTGGGTGCTCTCCGGAGCCCCCTGGGTCACCGTCGCCTTCGCCGTCGTCCAGATCAAAGAGATGATGAGCCTGGCAAAGAGCGGGGGGCCGCCGCCAGAGACTCAGCCACTACAGGTGAGCTAACATGCTAACATTTAGTGTAAGAATAGAAAATAAGCAAAGATACAGTTGTTTTTTGATTAACTTAAATCCAAATATTTAACTTGTGATTGATCGGACTCATAAAAAACTAATAAAACTAGAATTTTAGTTTATGTTTTTAGTTGAAACTCATCACTGGAAATAGACGCAGTAACAATAACAGACTGTTTCCACGTGTTCTGTCTGATAATTTAATGACTGTGTGGGAAATGTTTCTCTAACTTTTACTAATCTGAACCTTCTGACGCTTCCTCCTCTCACCGGCTGCCCGCACACACACACACACACACACACACACACACACACACACACAGATACAGAAAGGTGAGATGCGTGCGAAGGTCGATGGAAAACTACTGTGTGTGTGCAGGGGGGGTGGGGAGGAGGGGGGGGTCCGGTGTTTCCTCTGTGTGTGTGTGTTGCATGTGGTGACTCATCTATACCTGAGTGTGTATTCATGTGTGGTATGTGGGCGTGTACATGCATGCATACGTCTGGGTAAACTCCCACGCCTGAATCATGACGTTGTGTGAGGTGCATGCCATTCCTGAATTACTCCCCAGTGATGTCACACCAACAACCCACCCCCACCCCCGACCCCACCCTCTGGCTGAAATCAGGGCTCGTATTTACCAAGATTGAAACTGCAGAGGTCCCTACAGTACCAACAGCAAAGTGTGAAAGTCTCTCAAGAACCAGAAACATCACTGTACCAGACTCCATTGACAAAACAAACAAACTTATCAAGGCAGCAGTTGGTTTACAACTCTTGTGTCCTACTTGGTAAAATTCCTGTTTTTGTCAATGGAGTCTGGTGGCTTTGAACAAAGGCAATAAAAGGGTTGTTTCTGGTTAAACAGACACATTATCCTTTAATTTTCTGCTGACTGCTGACACAATTTATATTATATATATATATATTATTCTGCAAGAACATACATGTATATAATTATATAGTATTTATTAAAGTATTTTAAAGTCTTTCAGAGGCTTTTTAAGTAGTTTTTCAATTGTTTGTGAGGAGCAGTAAAAATGCATCTTTCATCTAAATACGAGCTCAGATCAGTTCATCTCTGATCCGTCCCAGTGATTTTGTTTGACGCCTGTCTCTGCTTTGATTTTGCTCTGAAGGTCTTACTCAGTCTGTCTTCCTGTCTGTACTCGTGTTCATGTGAAACGTCATCAGTCACAAGACAAAATACTGTTTCAATACGAAGTCCAGATTTAGCTGTCAGCTGTTGTATGACTCCATAATGCCAGAGAAGGTGGTTTTCCTGAGTGAGCTGCTTGATCGATCACGCGTTTTTAGTGTTAAAAGAGCAGAATATATTAGTCATGCTTAAGACGGTCTTAATGATTCAGTCACATGTCATTCCCCACGCAAATCTTAAAGGATAACGCAGGTTTTTTTGATGAGCAGTGACCTTTTTGTTTAACCAGAAACATCATTAAACAGGGTTGTTTCTGGTTAAACAAACAGGTTCAAAAATATAATAATTCTACTTTAAGGTGAAAATCCAAACATAATGTTATCCAGCAGTGGGTATTTTCTACTGTCTGCTCTGAACGATGAAATATTTTCCTGCCTGCAGACTTGAATCATTTGGAGCAGACTGTAGACAAACCTTTCTAAATGCAACCTGCTGCTGAATAACAGGTGAAAAACAAAAACATTTTGTCTTGAGAACATTATGTGACCGAATCAAAAAGAAACGTACGGAGTGCAGACGACACAAGTGAGGCTACAGATGGTCAAGATTCACCCAGGTCAGTGCAGCCAATGACTTTATGTGAACTGTTTGTAAGATTTAACTTATCTTATCATCCAGTAGTAGCCTAGATAATAAATAGATAAAATAGAAGCTAGAAAGTTTGAGTTAAAATAATTGTGTGATGTTTTATTCAGGCTAGTTAGCTAGCAAGTTTTTCCAGCTAGAATATTTAATTATATTAAATAAAAGACCGTTTAAATTGTTCCTCCATGATGGTGTGAGATATGTGGTGCAGCTGTAAAACCAGCTTCTCGTCAACCGTTATCACTGTTTGTTCCCCTCGTTGCCAGGTACCTAATGGGCGGGCGTCGGCTGAGTATGCGGCCGTGGTGAGGTCACGCAGAAGTTCAAACGATGACAGCACAAATCCGCCGCCAGCCGCCTCGGAACCACCCACACAACCCGACAACGCCACAACCACCACCACACACCCTGACAGAGATCACCCATCGTCAGACGGAGGAGGCCCTAACGAAAACCCAGCCTTCACAGCAGAAAACACAGACTGACCTTCTGTTTAGAAACTATTTAATTCACACACACTGAGCTTTAAACTGCAAAAATATCCATCTCTGCAAGTCACTTAGTCTCAGATTCAGTCTTAAAATCTGCTGCTGTGGTGAAATAATCGATAATAATGACACAACTTTGTACTTATTTAGGTTTATCGTAAAAATGAGCTTGTATATGATCATGAAATTAGGCAAAAAGAAATTGAATTAACTTTTAAAACGGTTTTAAGACTCAAGACGAGACTTGTTGTAATGGGTTGTTTTTGCAGCGGGGACTTTGGTTTAAATGTCGATGAAAATAGAGGTGGCGTCTGGTGGTATTTGCTCCTCAGAGGTGAGCAAATCCAACGCACCTCAGAGCTCTGTGCACTATATTAACTTCCCTTTGTCGGTGGAGCGTGAAGGAAAGTCCTTCAAGCATAAAGAATGTGCCTCTTGATAAGTTATTTAACTTAATTTACATAAAAAGTGAGGAAATCTGACATAACAGTGACTTAACTCAACGGGTTAAATTCACATTTAAAGGAAGTGATAGTGACAAATTCTTTAAATGAGTTTAATCTGTTTCCGGTGCAGTTTTACACAACAGGTCGACTGCACTAGAAAGACGTCACAGTCTTTGTTTCAGATTTCATCACTTACCAAAAAAAATCAGATTTTCGAGCCTCATCAGAGGATGAGCTGCTGTCAGAGACGGACGTTTGTTGCTGTATATTTGTATGATTTCCTGAGGAGCACATGAAGGAGCCGTGATGAAGAAGTGCCTCTTTAAACCTACTGTAAGCCTCTTAGTCATCATTGTTGTCCTAACTTATTATTATTAAATGTTAAGCAAGGATCCCTTTACTGTAACACACTCCTACAGAAAGATCTCCAACACAGGATACTGAGGGTTTTTTAAAGGTTCATTCCACTGTTTTTGTATTGAAACTGCCAATAGCTGACACACTGTATCCACTGTCTTTGTCTTTTCATTTTCATGCCAAATAATTCTCAGTATTCAGTGTTTTTGTGTCGTCTGAGCAGGAAAGCCTGAGGAATGACGAAATTCTGTTGGATGTAAAAAATGGACGATTAAAGGAGATTTTAGAAAAAGATTGAAGAAAATGCAGTTTTTCTTTTCTCTGTGATGGAACCAGCCCTCTCACACTCAGAGAGAGAGTAGAGCACTTGTAATGGAGTATTTTTACTCTATGATACTGTTCTTTTTACTCACGTATTTTTAAAGGTGAATGTGAAGTACAGAGTTTAATCTGATCATGTTCAAGCTGCAGGATGTTTTTAAGTCAGGTGTTTCAAAGCAGCCACTTGATGGCAGTAGTGGTCCTGGTGGATTCACAGTCTTAAATGGACTAAACCAGTGTCTGTGTGTGTGTGTGGAGGGTTATTGAGGTCGTGGTGCGCCTGCTACTGATGGGTGTGTGTGGGAGGACAGTAATAGGCTTCCTCAAAAAGTAGACTGTGCTGTCGTAAAAAAAATAAATAAAATAAATAAATAATAAAATCAAAACCGTCTTGGCACACTCAGCCTGTCTGATATCCGTGGAGAAATTTCAACAGCCCCTCTGCTGTTGATGCTGTTGTTGTGTTGTCTTGTGTAGTCCTTAATAATGAACTGTGTAATAGTGTTGTTTTTTCCTCGTGAAGGTGTCATGACCAACAATGCTACATATTTCAGTTGAAATGACGCAGAGGGTCGAGGCGAGACGGGCCTTCATTCCCGACACGTCTCAGGAAATTGCAGGGAATTAACTGCAGCGCTGACCTAAAGACGTTTCCAATTACTGGAACAAAGAGAGTTGTACGTGTTAATCACTGCAGTGTCTTGCTTGTGGGCACTTTGGCAGCACATGTGGTCATTTTCTTTATTATAGACACATTATCTGTGACTTTTCCTCCACTGGACAGCTTGTTCCTGATCTAATCAGCTATAAAAACACCAATAATACAGATCATTTTAAATATATTTCCAATCAAAAACTATATTGTGCTTTAAAGTGACTCTTAAAACCAAACTTTAGAAGCAAATGAAGGCCTGTGCACCTGAAAAGAAAGGACTTTAAAGGACATTTTCCACCATCTCAGCCTCTTAACATCCTGTTTTTTTCTCTTCTTTCTCTTCTCGGTCTCTTGTGGTTTTGTTTCCTCTCAGCCACCCCAAAACTAATCAGTCAACTCCTGCACAGAAAAAAATGCTTTTATCCACAACCTCTGCACATACCTGGACATTTAAATCATTTGTATCTGTTGTTAATATCTCATAAATGACTCGATCATGTCGTCAAAACACAATAGAACCGTCAATATTAAAAAGTATGAATATTATGCTAATCAGTCGCTTGCAGCCAACCGCTGCCCAGATACAACCTGAAGCTATTTTTAGCCTCTATTTTTCCTCCCTGTGCTGAGATGGAGAGGCGCGCCAGACGCCCTGAGGAGGCGACTGGGCAGGAACTGTTAAGTCAAGGTGATGACAGCTCCTCGTGTCCTCCCAGACTCTCTTGAGAGATCGGGGACCTTTCTGGACCTGAACAAAGGTGTCCATATTACCCAGCAGCACCTTGGGGATCGCAGTATACCTGGTAGAGTCACTGGTCCAACGAGCATTAAAAGCTGCTTTTTCATTGCAGGAAGTTCTCTGAAAACTGTGATCATACTCCTTAAGCCAGAAATGATGTCCAACCCTGATGAAAAAGTAATGAAAAGGAGATAAAGTGGGTCATTACCAACCACTGAACAACGCTAATGACTCAAACGCAAGGCTGAAAAGTGCAATTTTAAATTTTGTGCCTCAAGCTTTTGAGCTTCAAAACACAAATGTGCTTAAGGAACCTTTGTAGTTGCCACACTTTGTCATTTTTGCTCAACTTTGTCCTGGAAAAGACTGTTTAGACGTTAAATCTGCTCTAGTTTTCATACCAAGGTCCAGAGAAATCCCTCTGCCCTTAATAAAAAGCAGGAGGTAGAAAAACAGCAGTGAAAAACAGACTCCAGCCTCTGTACTGCATTGTTTTTCTACATTAGGATGCTGGTCAAACACAAGCAAAACTGTTGAGTGTTTTCACTGTGGGATGGAAGAGCTAACTTGTTTTCCTTGGTTCAGAGCCTCAGTTTAATGAGATAAAGAAGATTATTAGTATTAGTATTAGTAAGTTATTACCCCTTCTAAACAAGCAGGTCTACAAGCATTTACCCTTTTTCCACAATAATTAGAAGATTTTCAGATGCCTGTAGAGGTGAAAATATTTAGTATTTTGGCAGAAAAAGGCAAAAATTTGAGAAAATGTGAAGATTTTTGTTGCATTTCATCTCTTTAATCGTCTGGTGAACCTTTTCTGCTGCATTGTGTGTTGATTTCTTTGACTGAAATAAAAAGATATAGGTTCCAAAAGAGCTCATGTGTAATATCAGTGTATCAGGTTGCTGATGGTGATAAAACTCTTCATAAACAATTCAGAAGATTTGTAGATAAAGTGTTTAAACATACGCTCCATTATTCTCAGCCAAAGCCACAAACTACCATCATGTTTTGTTTTGACTCTCTGTGTTGCACGAGCCAGTGAAACCAGCTTCAGTGTTTACTTGCAACAGAAACCTGCAGACTCTTGGCCCCTGCAAGGCAAACTGCTGGAGACCACCACCAAGCTAAATGACTAAACCGTGAAGTGTAACTGAGCAGACAACAGAGCGGGTCACGGGTTAAAGATGAGCCTGGTGCTGACGCCGTTCCAGAAAACCCCCCCACCACCCCCCAGACGACCTTGGTTAGACCTCCTGCAGCGCTACGATCAGGACCACCTGAGTCAAGTCTGAGTCAGACTAAAGACCACAGCGAGTCATGTTATTGGCAGGAAACTGCAGACTAAGCATCACATGGCTGCGTGCCTCTCATTCTCTTTTTAGATTGAGAAATTTGTGCCTATTTTAAAACACGTATGCTGATTTTAGTTTTGAGACTAAAAACAGCCTGTGAGAGCTCACATGTTTACACAACAAATTCCCCATTTAGTGCTCGCTTTACGTTCATGTACAGATCTTTACACTCGCATGGGTTCATTTGTAAACATGAAACTTCAAGGACTGGTTGCATTTGTGTGATTATCTACAGAAAACTGAAACCTAAATCTATCTGACACGTTCAGGGTTTCCCCAAAGTTTTAATCGAGGACGTGCCACCCATCTCACCATTAATTTACAGTAATAATGATACTCATCACATTATTATTGTTTTCTTTGTGAAATAGTAACTCTTAGGTGGCGTAAACGGCGTACCTTGACTATAACACACATCTGAAATCGCTTTCTTTTTTGCCTAAAATAATCATATGTAAAGGTGTAAACTGCAGGTGAATACTGTAAACTCCTTCTCAGGTGAATGAAGCCATCAAAAATCTATTTTCATAGCTAAACGATGCAGCTCTTTGCTGTTACATGTGTAAATTAATTGTACAGACCACATTTATCACTGACAAATTCATATTGATGGTGAAATCAGAATTTACTGGTCACTACAGAGAAATGTATTCAGCAAGTTTTTGCTTAAGGAATAGTGAATAAATGAAAGTATATTGTGTTCTAAAAATATTTTGCATTTTTTATATGCAGAAGTAGGCTAGCTTGGAATTGTTAGCTGCTGCTGGTTAGTTAGCACAGGTTAGCTGATTTGCTAGGTTGCAAGATTGGAGTAAACTGAAGACAAAAATGCAAAGAATAGATGTATTTTTTCATACATTAACTATTTAATTGATTGATTTATTTATTAACTTTTGTATTATTTAGTTTTCTATAAATTTAAATTGAATATCTTTGGGTATTTGTGTTTGTGCAAAACAAACATTCACATGTTCTGACACTTTAAAGATCAATTATTGGAGAAAACAAGCTTGTGTTTTGTCTCTAGCTGGTTGGGATTTTTACGTTTTTTTTTAATCAGATAATTTTCTAGTTTTTGTTCACAATAAGGACGCAGTTTTTCGTAACGACTGTGGCCATAATGAAACTGCAGACCTCATTTCGCTCTGGGATTTTCCCCGACCTCAGCACCTCGTGTTTGATGTTACAGTAGCATTAACAGTATGTGTGTGCAGAGCAGCTGCAGCATGACCCGGGTGCAGCAGACTAAGATATATCGGAGCAGACAGCTGTCATGGTCGGTCTGGCATCACCCCACTGGCTGTATTCACACTGCCTCTGTTTACACAGGGAAAGTGAGGATGCTGCGCTGTTACCTGTCCACGTGCAGCACGCTCCCCTTCATGTTCTGCTGAACATTGACCCACTTGTGTATTCATGATCCTTATTTGATTAACTAATGTTTATTTTTGTCATTGCAGGGAGGGGTTTGGACGACAGCCACGCTTCACATTCAAGCAGTTCATCATATTCATGACCACGTTAGTTCCACCAGGATAAACGGAGGGTAAGTGTTCAATCAGCTGCACGTCAGAGGTGTTTATTAGTCAGTTCCCCACCCACAATTTTCCAGGTGACCCAGGAATTCAGGTGAATGAATTCTCTGACTTTATTGTTGCTAATAAAAACAGCTGTTGGCTCCTTGACAACAGGTTTAAACTCATTGCTCATTTGTATCCACTCAGGTTTTATAAGCAATTCAGCATAATGTGTAGTGACAGTTTAGTGGAGCTGTAAACATGAATGATGGTGCTAAAATAATAAATAAATAATCCCCTCACTCACCAGGAAATAAATCCCACATGATCTCAAATTACCTTTGTTTTAAAGACCTTTAATCCCGAGGCTCCTCAGGGAACCACTCCGGGTCCCCCTGTGGTTTTAATCTGAAAAACCTTCAGGGTTTCCTGTAGGGCCTTTTATATTTCACAGTGTGCAGACACGGTAATGTATTTTAAAACATCTTAAGCACATTACAAGCGTGTTGCACACCATTCTGTTTGTATAATCACATTTTGGAAAATGACATGCATCATTATCAAGGGGAGGAAATTAACATTTTCATCCACCGGCCACAATGGTTGGTGCCTTCCAAATTTTTGCCAGAGCCGTTCGCTGTGTCACCAGCCAAATATGATCACGGGGGAAAAAGGATGGGAGGTTACTGACGTGTAGCTGCAGGCTGGAGATGTTTCTCTACCTTAAACAGATTAGTGTTTGCAGACAGTGTATTTGCTTTTTCATTTTTTATTGATTAATGTCAAGTTATTGGGACAAAAAATGAAATAAAAGAGCAGCAGCAGTAATTTATTCATCTGTACTGTATAGATTAGACTGCTTATAATGGACATGCATTATTAATCATTAAAAATCAATGAGAGCAGGCTGACTGAAGGCACTATTGTTACTCTGTGATGTGGTTAATGATGGATTATGATGATAATTACCATGAGATGAGAAAGCAGCACTACAGAGAAGTGAAGTGTCACTAACCAGACTAATTACGACAAAATCTCATTTTCCCAGACGCGTCGACATCTGCGGCCTCCGACAGATGCTGCTGTCAGGCGGAGAAGACCGACTACATCTGTGAGAGGAGGAGTGAATATTTCATCTTTGGCTGCTGATATTACAACTGCAGGTACATTACACTGGTGCAAAACTCATCTTTTACGCTCCATGAGGGCACAACAGGAATTACCCTTTAAGAATTAACCGTGCAGCAAACTCTTGCAACTCCCAAACCTCGTGGAAAAGTATTTAAATTAGACTTTGAAGGCACACAAGTGAAGTGTAATTCTGCAACTGCGTGACCCATTTCCCCATTTCAAAGTTTCTCATGTTCTGGTGGGTGATTGAGGAGAAATATAACAACTTTCCATCGTATCTAAACAGCTCAAAGCAAAGACTAAATACGACCCTGCGAATGGTGCATTTGTTCCCACTTGATTTGTCCAGAATGAGTGAACAAAGTTTTTTGTGTTGTGTATGAGAGTTTGAGTGGACTAGAAATATTCAAGCAACCTGCTTCCACGAGAAGAAACTTATTTTGCAGCATTTTCGAAAAAAAAAAACAAACCTGTCGATATCTGTCTCATTGATTTGGTGCCCGGCGGCGTCTCAGCACAATTTCAACTTTCTTAGAAGACTCTTTCTCTGTTTTGTGGGAAAAATCATTTATTTTGTAGCAGCCTGGCAGAACTTCAGTGAAGCTGCAACTCTCAAATGAAGGTAAAACAAAACTCGTTCTTGGTTCAACTGTTCTGTTTTCTTACAACTCAAAACTGTTTGTTTTAGAGCCAGAAACTGTCTCAAATAATCAACTACAGATAGATAGATAGATGTGACCAGGGTGTTCTTATATTGTTACTCATGGTGAATTTCAAAAAGTTTTAGTGTAAACTATGAAAAGGTTTCACTGGAGGGACCACCCTCCAAGCCTTCCATGAGGGAGTGGCAGGTACATGTTATTTACAGTAATTTATTTGTTTGGAAAACACCTGTTAGAGATGTTTGTAAGATGAATTTTAGCCTTAAAATAAAGGTATTGTTTCCTTGATAGTATTTTTATGTGTCTGGCTGTAGTTCTGTAGTTGGTGTTATCGGTGAAATCTACTTTTCACACTGTGCCTCTAAAAAAGAACCACGCATCTTTGCAATAACTTTTGTTTCTTTAACTGGTTTCAAGCCCAAAAGTTTCCAAAACTCCCTCAATGCATAAAAGTCAGCGTCAAACCCACACCACCAAAAACTGAAGGTACTTTTTTTTTCCTCAGCAGCTGATAAACAGCTCAGCCTGATGCGCCTCAGCTGTGATACGTATTATGAAGTAGAAAAGATGCGTGCTCTGTAGCTGTGACCTTTCCCCCTCTCCAGGCAAACACCTCCACAACGAACCCACAGCAGCAGCCGCCACCTCCACTCCCCCCACCACCACCCCACAGCACGGCTGCCTGGACTTCAAAGCAGAAACGCTGGCATCATACCAAAGTCATACAACAACTCTACACAAAATTTACCCTCTCTGCTTTTTTTTTTTTCCACAGTTGTCTCACACAACAGCATCAATTAATGGAAACTTAATGGAAACAGCTAACGTTCACTCCGTGATCGTTCCACGGTCACAGGAAGATCCTGCCTGTGACCTCTGACCTTTGACCTCCTGTTGGTTTTAGGGTTTTACACCCACCAATGCAACGTCTTGGGCTCTTTGTGGAGACGAAATGACTACTAAAATGCACCAAAACAGAATTTATTGGAAGTTATTTAAGAATCACGAAAGCAAACCAGAGAAAAAGAAAATTGTATGCAGAGTAGAGAGTAGCTACTGTCGGAAATAATTTACCGATTTCTGTGATAAAAGCGTTTATTAACATTCAACTCACATTCCTTTGTTGGTGTCATGGATTTATAAAGAACCTCAGGTCTGTGGGTAAATTTTAACTTTGGTAAAAACAGAAGTACTGTCAGCAAAAGGAATTTAAAGTCTCAAACGTAAGAGTACTAAGTGAGCAGAAAAAAATCTTTCTAGAACAAAGTAAATAAAGCTGTGAAATATATATAAATATACACAAAAATACTGCATTTCCCTCTGAGCAGCAGCAGTAGTACTAGTAGTATTACTGCTTGCTGCTGAGTTGTAGTAGTAGTGTGGTGTAGTACAACACTGTGCTGCAGTGACTCTCAGCACTTTTTTCCTGCTGCTGCTGCTCGGGCAGGACAACAGGAGGACTTTTTGTCCTGGCTGGGATCAATCGCTCCATAGATGACGCCCACCCGGCCAGGCCTCTCCGTGGGCGGCCGAGCGGCCCAGCAGCCCAGCAGACTGGCCCGGTCCGGCCCCGCCTGGGCCCTCCTCCGGCCCCCGCAGCCTGCAGGGCCAGCGCAGCAGGAGAGCTGCACTTCAGCTGACACTACAGTGAACTTTAAAGTCACTGAGGAGAGAGAGAGAGAGCGCAGAGCTTTCTTATTGTGATCGTCCACAACCAGCAGAGAAAGAAATTATTCATCAGTTAAATGTGTTAAAGCTAAAGTTGCATAGAAAACTGAATTCTAGCTGCAAGTTTCCATCTTAATATTGTGAGAATTTTTACTGAATTTCCCAAATATTCTACTACTAGTCTGATTTCTGTATTTATAAGTCTCCAGGAGCTTTTGATCATACTGCATGATCTTCTTCAGCAGATGAAGTTTGAAATGCAGATTTATTTATGAGCACTTAATGTTCAAAGATTATTCTTGACCTTGGAGTCAGCAGTTGACTTAATAACCTCCCCTCAAGGTCCATTTAGTAGCTTTTCTGGAGCTTTTGACCGCATCAGATAAGTCATTAGTGTGTTACAGGTTTGTGTGCATCAGTCATGGTTGTAAATATTGGAGAAAAAGACAAAAAGAGCAGATGGAGATGAAGCAGCTGATCGTGACGGCCGTGCAGTGAAGGGTTGACTTTTATCTCGAGCAACAAAGTGAAGATGATTTATTTCTCATTTCTGATCATTTCATCCTCACTGTTATTTACATAGTCAGTGTGTGTTTGTTATCCTGTCTGCATCTGTGGTAACGATATAGGTGAGGGAGAGTGTGCCAACCAGTGAGATGGTTTGACATTACAGTTAACATCTGTTGCTCTGCAGGTAATGTAAAAATACTCCACTACAAGGGAAAGTCCTGCGTGAAAAATCCAGTAATTGATCTGTTAATATATGTAACATAAGTAGATGATTAATGCTGAAGCATCAGTGTGTCAGCAGCATGTTACATCTGTAGCTGCTGGAGGTGGAGCTCATTTAAATACAGGGTCACAGGTCAATCTGAGGGGTCGTCAGATGATTAATGAGAGAGGAAAGAAGAAAAAACATGGTTCACAAATCTGTTTTCAGCTTTTGGACTTTTTCTCTTTAGGTGAGATATCAGATCATTTGTAGACATGTTGATTTGAAGATGTTAACAACTCATAGACATCTGAAATAATCTGATTTCTGTAAGACATCAGAGGCCAAAACGGTTGGAAATCACTGGTTTAAGCTGTATTTTAAAGGCTTGTTACATTACCCCTTGTGTAAAATATTAATCTTAAAAGTAACTTGTAACTAAAGCCGTCAAATAACTACAGAGGAGAAGAAAGTACAATATTTCTCTCTGAATGGAGTGGAAGTGTAACGCAGAATAAAATGCAAAAACTCAAGTAAAGTACAAGTACCTTAAAATTGCACTTAAGTACAGTACTTGAGTAAATGTACTTAGTTACTTTCCTCCACTGAGAGTGAGTTAGGATTGTTGTCTGTCAGCAACAAACAAATAATGAGAGATAATATGATTAAAAGCAGCTGTAATGGGAAATATTCTACATCAATAATCACTTTAAATGTCTTTAGAACTGCAGTACAGTTTGTGGCTCATACGTGTAACAGTGCAGACATTTATTTATTTGTTTATTTTAAAGTTTTTTAGTGCTTTAGTTCCTGGATCACCAACAACAAAAGGACTTTTAAATGTGTAATTCATGCGACTCTGATCCAGACTGATACCCACATCACAAACCATCAAACAACGCGCACGTTTACCGTCCAGTCATCATGAATTACATCCACCTCTCGTCCACAGTTAGGACATTCACGTTTAGATTTGCATTTTACTCACAGTTACTCACACTGGAGCTTTTTTTACCTGGAGGGATTCCAGTTAAGTCTGATTCTTTTCCTCCATCGCCACCATGACCAGGAAGCGTTGACAGATCCAAAACTGGGCGCTGGATTTCCCAGGAAATGATGTGTTTTTACTTCTGAGGAAAACCCTCAGTGATAGAGGAAAAAAAAACAAAAAACAAAGTTCAGTCTGCTTTGGGTTGATGTTTGTTGAATGAAAGCCACAGACGTGAAAGAGGTTTTAACAGGAAGGAAGAGAAGACGGATGGTTTTTACACCTACAGCTTCAGCAGGGACAAACCTCTCCTTTGGGATTCAAATTTTAAAGTATTTAAACTTCTAAAGGGCAGTTTGTTGATTTTCATGCTCTTTAATGGCCCTGGTCCTGGACCTTTTGCAGAATTATTTTACGTTCTTGTGTTGCATCATCCAAAAGTTATTTTTACATTCGATTAAACAGGAAAGTTTTTGCCCACCTTACCAGAGAACGTTTTGTTTATCAACACAATCTACAGCGTCCCACAATCGACTGTGGTCGTTCAGTTTGTCTTTAGCTGAGGTCAAACTATGCTGACGTTTCCTGATGATATTTTTGAAGACGAATTAGAAGTTTTTTCCGAATTGAACACAGCTAAATAATAGAATTTTGTCTTAGCGATAAGGGACCTTGGTTTCAAGTTACGACATAGTGTGTACCCTACTGTACGTGGTGGATGGTTGTTTATACCGTACGACTTTCCAGTAATCTTAATCATAAACCTGTCGTAGCCATGCACTTTACAAACATCAGCATTGCCGTGGTTTTGAAGGATATCCAGGGTTTTGCTTTTGTTACTTTTGTTGTGGTAGTAAACATAAATTTTAGGAGACAGGGTTGCAACAGTGCTTTGTAACTTTGGGCGTTGTTCAGTATTTTACCTGTATTTTCACTTTGAAAAGCTTCTGAAACACGAAACAGACCATCATGAGTCTCCAGTGAAACCAAAATACTCCAAAATCTCTTTCAGTTTTAGGTCACACTGCTGCCTCTAAACAGAGCGTTAGCTGCCAGATAACACTGCTGACCGGTGAAATGAACAGAGCTCGTGTGCAAAGACAATCAACAGCCTCATTTCTGCAGCTTCTCTGCAGCTCTACGCAGGCAGTAATCACACTGGATGATATCTGATATTTAATTAAAGGCAGATAAATATTTATTTCTCCGCGTGTTCAGCCCTGTTGTCTCAGCACTGTTTTATCAGTGTGTACATTAGTTGTCAGCGCGTCTCTGCATTAATGTCACCAAGACAAATCCCTGTACATTCATTGTGCTCGGCGATTAAAGCGATGCCGGTTGTGATGTGCTGCAGGGACGTGGGCAGGGCGATGTGGGTACTTGTGCGTGAGGAGCCCTAAGTTGCAGAGGTTTTTTTCTAATTGAGTCAGGGACTTATGCTGGCAAGGTAGGCGTGTGAGTGGGGGGGAGACTAATCCCAAGCTGCTGTTGTTTTTCGTGCCTGCTGGCTTGAGATCAAAAACTTAACAGCAATAATCATGCAAAATGTGTGGCTTCACTTCAAAGCCTGCCTCAACTTTGCTCACACCCTTGTAGCTCGCATTGTTTCATCATTTCCACCAGTTTTTCTTCTCCTTCCTCTCCTGCAAGGGATTTTTTTTACCCTTTAGTGTTCGTCTTTTGTCACATATCAGCACGTCAGCCCGCGAGGTTTGAAGGCGATCTGATAGATAGTTGTGACCTTTTGACAGAAGGATCGAATTAATGCATTTAACAGATTAATCACACCTTCAGATAAGCTCCACGTTGAGGTGTTTTTGTCATGCACACACACACACACAAATGCCACATTGAAGACTGGGTGGTTTCTCTCTGACTGCAGTGTGTGGTCGTGGCGGAGGGAGCTTCAGCCTCCGCCTGGAGATAGCAGACATGTCAGACGTCAGCAGCACTCTCAGGGTGAGGATGCCGTGGGCGGCGAGGGTCGCTGAGGCCCGTACGTGGCCAAAATGGGCAAATCCCCTCCACGTCAGCCCACGGTCTGTCAGCAGGGAGCTACAGGGCTTCCCACTTAAGCTTTAAAGGTGCAACACATAACATTTTAAGACCAGTAAAAACTCCACCGCATTAATGACGCTTGGCCCACTTTTTCTGAGCCCACTACTTTCACTACACAATGAATGATGCAAATTTATAGATCAAATCTTAAAAGAATGCAAATTATTGAGAGACTAAAAAGAGACACCAAGTTTGCACCAAATTCAGCTCACGAGTTTGAAGCTTTTAGATCTTGCATAACAGTGTTTATCATTGCAGCTGTGCTTTTGACCATCAGATAAAGCAGTTTAGCAACACATGATGCTTATTTTATTATATTCATGGTGTTTCCGTCTGTGCTGCACATTCAAGCTTAATTATCTGAACATATTCAGAGTAAAATGAGAATCTGTTGTGCTCATTAACTACAGTGCAACAGTCAAGGACGTAGAGAGGATATTAAAAACATTCAAGTCCAAATTCCCCCAGAAGAACCCCACCCACTTCTTCAATTATGACGAGCCGCCAAACCAAAATCTATTCAAATTGTAGCAGGTTTTAAAAACAGAAATGTTCAAATATATTTCCAGTAAATATGAAGTTTTTTAAGTCAAATTTTAGTCTGCAAAACGTTTAAATTCCCAGAAATATTACTCAGGACATGACTGAAGTCTTTAATGTTAGATATTTAGCTAAAAGTTGCATCTCTAGAAAGGCTGCACTTTAGCATTGTTAGCATGTAAATATTAGCCGCAGCGCGTAATTCTGACGTGTTCAGTTTCTCAAAGGCTCAAATCAGGACGACAGCTCTACGTGTCGCCGCTCAGTGTGACGTAAACAAACACTACGTATCCTCAGAGATGATGACAGAATCAGGAGTGACTCAGACCTCTAAAACAGTTTAACCTTTCACCTTGTTTTTAACCACAAGGCCGTTCTGCTACAGACCGAGCCCACCTCAGAGGGTGAGTCACTCATAGGGTGTCAGACTTGCCTTAAACGTGACATTTAAATATTTAGTTTGACTTTTTTAATATGGGAGGCACAGATTTGCATGTTGGATGGGCGAAGGTTAGTCAGTCGAATGATTTGTTTTTCTAGTGTCTGTCAGGGCGTGTTTTGATGTCATGATGACACATGACACTGGGGATTCCTGTCCATAGATAAAGGTGAATGGATATCTACCTCTGGACTGCACACTAACACTTGAATGCCTCATCTTTATAATAAAAATAAAGGTTTAGTTGCTGTATTTTGTCAGCTCGTAACAGTTTGAGGGAGATCGTACGTGAAAAGACAAAGTTACACAGAGACACACCAGGTGTTCAGGGAGCCCTCAGCCACCATCCTGATACAATAAGGATGAACTGAAATACATTTACTGTATTCTTAGTGTCAAAAAATTGACAGGTGAACATTTAGCAGCAGTGTATTTTGAGTGTTCAGCATAAAAACATGTGTATTACCAGAAAAAAGTATCAGCCTTTAACACTGAGGTGCTGAATGCCTTTACCTGACTCTGATGTTAAGAGTCATTTGTTATTGGCCAGTGGAACTTTTTTTTCTGGGTTTTATATCTTTTTTTGTATTTATAAGAAAGCTAGAGCTTTAATTTACAATGATCTGAGAAGCTTTAACCACAGATTTCTGCTTAATTATCAAAATTAAACGTGACACAGTTTCTCAGCGCTGTGTGTCTTCATGGAGGTGATTTTAATTTGAAGTAGTAGTAGATGCGAGTGAAGGCTGCAGATTTCCACGCTGGCACATTTGCAGGCAGCAGGGCCCCTATAGCTGTTTCCACAGTCCAGACTCTGCAGTAAAGTTTCACACACATAAACACACTGCAGGAACACTGCAGTCTCTATCTGTATGTCACATAACCTCCGCCTACGCACACTACACCCACACACATCCTTGCCCAAAACGCCCACACGAGTGTAATGTGTGCAAAGACACACACACACACACACACACACACACACATCGCCCCTATACACACTCCCCGCCCACGCAGGCACACACGTGTTCAGTCAGACATAAGCCGCTCATACCATCCCACACTTTCTCAACAGACACAAAGTAAGACTAACCAGGGAGCCTGTGCAAACACACCAGCTTTAGCCCCTGCACACACACACATCCAAATCCTCCCAGTACACACACACACAAGCTGTGGCCTCGTACGGCATCGTAAACTCAAAAAATATGCTCATGTGCTTTTATAGAAAGAGAACCTGCTCGTCTGCTTCAGCTCCTCTCTGTCCAGATTTTTTGGATTTCACTACGTTTTATTTTTTCCCGTGCAGTGAAGTCACGTCCACGCCCCAGCTGAACTAAAATGCGTCTGCCACCCAAAAACGGCAACACAACACCGGGTGGAGTCGACAATGGGAGGCACTAAACTCCAGACGTTTTTTTTTATTTTTATTATAACTGAAATGTTTTAACTCCTGCTTTTGGCATCACAGTCATGCTGTAACCCATATTCCCTCCAAATGAAAAGGGACACTCCATGACAAGCACTACCACCGCCTGGAGACTGAATCATGCCGCTCTGTTGTTCCTCCTCTTTTTCTTTTTTCTTTTTTTTTTCTTCCAAAAGAGGAACTTGGATGAAAAGAGCTGCTTTTTTAGAGCGCAAAGTGTTGAGGATGTGGGTTGGTGGGAAGGGGAGGAGAGGGGAGGGAGAAGAAGAGGAGAGGGGGGAGCAGAGCAGCGTGGGCGCTCTGACAGGGCGAGGGGCTGACAGGCCCAGGCGTGGGCGTGTCATTGAAATGTGTTTCTACTCCGGAGGGGGGGGGGAGAAGAAGAAGGGAGAAAAAAAAAAAAGTTGCAAGGGAGAAAGAAAAGGAGGAAAAAGAGAGAGAGAGAGGCAAGGCACTGCAGAAATTAAACGAACAGGCGTCTCCTGAAAAGTGAAATATGAAGAGGCTCTTTGCCAAATGAGATACATCCACTGTTTGGAGGTTTCAGTCGAGGGAGGGAGGGAAGAGAGAGGGAGGGGGTGCACACTCACAAAAATAAATAAATAAATAAAAAGTGACGCCTACTCTTAGGGAATGATTGACAGGACGACATGAAAGCAGATTGCTGCCGTCGTGTGAAAACCTCGTAACTGTTCCTCTCTGTGGTTTAAAGGACTAAAACTGAAGGACGAGTGTGGAAACATTTCAAATAATAAAAATAAAAAAACGTCTCTCAGCTCTGTGCAAGATACAAGGTTTCCACCAAGTTAATAAAATTGTAATGACTAAAAAGAAGCTGTTATTTCCTGCAGTTTGATGGCGCTAAAGTGATGAGGTGTTGTCGTCAGTTGAGTTGTTTCAGGTGCCAGTTCAATCAGCTCAGTAAGTCCAGTCAGAGTCACAGTCACAGCAGCAACTGTTGCTGTAAGTCACCAAATCTGCTCCACCTGAAGTTGTTAACATTAGATTTTAATGCAAAATCGTACCGTAACATTAAATCACAATAACCTGCACAATAACCACTCTACAAACAGCGTAGCAACATGTCCACAGATAAACTGCTGTTGATATATTTCTTATCTCATAAAACTCTCAAAAAAGTCTATTAACAAAATTCTGTTTTTTTTCTTGGTGGCTGCTGGAACACATCTGCCTCCATCTGTTAGTGTGTGTGTGTAACTGTGTGGTACTGTTACTTCAGTAAAGTATCTGATTACTTCTTCCACCACTTAAAGTCACACAATAACAAAAACAAACTAACAGCAGTTTTCCTGCAGCTCCTGTGTCTGCTCGGTAAAATTCCTGTTTTTGGTATAGTGGTATATAGGGCTGTTTCCAGTTAAACAAAAAGGATCTTTACTAACTTTTCTGCCATTTTAGCAGATGAGCTTGAGTCCTCTGTAAAAATAATCATGTAAATAAACTGTGTGCAGTAAAGCAGCAGCAGGAGCGTTAAGAAACAGGCCAGTGGTGTAAAATTTGGTAAACTGGGAAACTGGGACTTGTGGGAACAAGCAGCCTGGGTGTCGACCTACCTCAGAGTGTGGGTGGACATCCTATTTCCTGCCGGCGCTCTCGTTTTAATTTGTTCTTGTTTGGTCCTTGTTGTTGGTTATTTAGTACAGAGTGTGTGTGTGTGTGTGTGTGTGTAGGTGAGAGGAGGGGAGGAGGGAGGGGGATGTGGGTGAGGAGGGGAGGTCAAAAGAGAGAGAGAGAGAGCTGATACTCCTTCTCCTCCCCGTTTCTTTCAGAGTTTGATTTGATCCCCGTCTGCCCGGAGGCTGATCCATGGGAACGCCGTCAGAAGGTCATATCTGCATAACAACACACACACACACACGCACACACACACAGCAGCCAGACGTGGATTTAGAGGCTGAAGGTGGGCGGACTGGAATCCTACCTGCCTACCTGCGTTTGGAAAATACATCATAAATATTTGCATTAAAGTTCATTGTTGACCTTACAAAGACATGGCGTCACAAAACTGTCTGAGCTCAGGATTTTTCCAGAGCTTTCTACCACATCACATGGTCCTCAGCAGCAGCTTCATACAGAGATAGACCTTTTTTATAAAGAGTAAGATCCTTTCTGTTTGTAGTACAGTTAGCAGTAACATCTATAAATGTACTGTATACCTGCAAGAGCTAATAGTGGTAGTATTTGTACTAGCAGTAGTTGTTGTGAAATCAGTACTAAAAGAAGCAGTAGTATTAGTACTTCTACTGGAAGTACATGTACTGGTTATCTTGTAGGAGTAGGATCAGAGGTTGAGAGTAATCGAAACTATATTTCTTGGTGTAGTAGTAGTAGAAGTATTTGTAACAGCACTAGTAGTAGTAGTATCTCTGGTACATTTATAAGATCTAATTGTTGTAGTAGTGTGTACCAGTAACAGTGATAGTAATAGTATAATGGGTACTAGTAATAGTATACATCACTATACCAGACTCCATTAACAAAAACAAGAATTTAATCAGAGCTGAACACAGGAGCTGCTGGAATACCACTGCCTCCATCTGTTAGTGTGTCTGTGTAACTGTGTGGTACTTTTACTTCAGTAAAGTATCTGATTACTTCTTCCACCACTGAAAGTCACACAGTAACACAGACACACTAACAGATGGAGGCAGTGGTATTCCAGCAGCTCCTGAGTTCTGCTTGGTAAAATTCCTGTTTTTGTTAATGGAGTCTGGTATAGTGATGTATAGTGATGTTTCCAGTGGGCCACACATGCAGTACACACAGATAAAGGTCTTCAGGTTGTCTACTGCAGAAAATACTACAAGCAAACCCTGTAGTACTCCTTTAAGGTGTGGAGTACTTCATGCTAAGTTTGTATGTGGGATTTTTTTTTTTTTTTTGCATAA
Organism: Lates calcarifer; assembly: GCF_001640805.2. Lineage (NCBI taxonomy): Eukaryota > Metazoa > Chordata > Actinopteri > Centropomidae > Lates > Lates calcarifer. The sequence continues at coordinate 1,607,441 of NC_066854.1, forward strand.
CTCTCCTGTAGGATTTTATATTTCAGCATAATCTGCAGTTTTGCTTTGATATTTGTTTTAGTTTCCTTCTGAAATTAATTAGAGGATCTGAAAAGCAAGGAGTTCCACCCCATCCACCCCCACACAGACACACACAGACACACACAGACACACACACACTCTACAAATACTAGTTTTCTCATCATTTGGGCTTTTGAAGACACATAAAAGAAGCTGCAGCGCTGAGTGTAAATTGTGCGTCTTTTATTTTTATTTTACTTCACTGCTGCAGTGTTCAGGGGGGTGGAGGTGGATGGTGGTGGGGGTGCAGGGTTTCAGGGGGCTGACAGAAGCCGTTCTGGTTTCGTCCCCGGGGTGTTACTCTGGTTGGTGGTGGCTGGCCTAATTCCCCAAAATAGCTCATTGATGGGGAATCAGGCGGAGTCGAAGCGATCGTGTGGAGATTTGATTGGCGCTGCTGGCGGCCGCCGAGGGCGTCGCTCTGCGGCGTGTCAGGACAGAAACACTCAGGAGTACACGGGGAGTACTGACTGCACTGTACTGCAGTTTTTTGGGTGTTAAGGTGTTTTTTATATCCTGTGGTTATTTTTATACTTTTTCCGGACACCGTGACCTCTGACCTTTGATCTACTTCCTGGTGTGTACTCATCATGGTTATCACTCAGGAAGTAATAATAACAGTAATATCTGTACTGGGCGTAGGTATACGCAATTGTAGTAAAATGTACTTTAACATTAAATAGAATAGAATCAGGACTGAAAGAGGAAGCAGTACTAGCTCTACTAATAAAAGTAGTACTGCGAGTAGCAGTAGCAGAAGTTGTAGTACCAGTAGTTTCAGTGATAACAGCAGTGGTAGTAGAAGAAGTACCAGTGATAGTATGTGTAGTATTATTGATATTATAACCATTAATAATAGTAAAGTAGTAGCAGTAATACTAGTATTTTTAGTACTATTAGAGGTAGCAATGGCTGGAGTAGTAGTAGTAGTATTATTGGATGCATTCGCATGTTAGAATTGGCACCAGTACTACTAGTATTAATAGTGACAGTGATAGCAGTAACATCTATAAATGTACTGTATGTCCTGGTACTTGCAAGAACTAATATTAGTAGTATTTGTACTAGCAGTAGTTGTAGTACTATTAGTACTTCTAGTAGAAGTACTTTTATCAGTTATTAAGCAGGAGAAGAAGCAGTACAACACACTAGAACAAAGAAACTGCAGCTGGTTATATTAAATATAATAAATACAGTAGTAGTAGTGGTAGTAGTGTCAGAATAAGTAGTACTAATAGTGCTAGTAGTAGTAGTAGTAGCAGTAACAGCACTATTTGTAATAGTAGCAGCAGTTTTAGTGTCAGTTTTGAGTAGTAATAGTAGTAGAAGTGTACTATAGTCAGTGTGAACTGTAGAGGAGTAACAGTGGTAGTAGTGGTAGTAGTATCAGAAGTAGTACTAATAGTACTACAGCTGCATAAGTAAAATTAGTAGTAGTAGTAGTAGTAGTAGTAGCAGTAGTGGTAACAGTAGTATTTGTAATAGTTGCAGCAGTGTTAGTAGCAGTTTTAAGTAGTAGCAGAAGTTAAAGTGTATTACAGCCTGTGTGAACTGTACAGGAGCAGTACTGCAGTACTATTAGTATTGTGCACCATGTTACTGTGTTTTCATGTTTTCATCAGTTGAGTGAGTTGTAACACTGACGTCAGATCAGCTCTGTGTCTGCTGTGACAGTGACACTGGGGAAACACTGGATTCAGCCCTCTCTGCTCACAGGGCTTCCTGCTACCCACTTCCCTGTGTTGGAAACCATTTGCATGTCCTGTCACTTCACCACTGATTGTAAAAAATTGTGAAATCTGAATCAACCATTTACATACAGGCCCGTTTCACTGACGCACTTGTACCGCGCTCGACTTTACAGAGAGCCGCACGTGACGAAAACCGTCTGTACAGAGATCAGTCAGTGAGAGATACCACAGGCAGCCTGGGCACACTCATAACACGAAGGTGATGCCTTTGAAACGCGAAATCAAAACGTTTGATTGGGTTAGAAATCACCTCCTTTGCAGGAAATTCTGCTGTTTTATCAGATGTTGGGAATGTTTTCTGATTCTGAGACGACAAAAACCAGGAACCGTGAGACGACGACTCTGAACCACAGCTGGACTGTTTCCACTTTTTTCTCTGTAACAGGAGGAAAATTTCCAGCTGCAGCGTCGTCTCTACGGCAGAGTTTCCCTCAAATTTCTCCTGACTTTGTTAAATATTTCCCCTCCGCATGGTTTTGTTTCGTGACTCTGAATTATTCCTGAAAAGTCACAATGAATCCACTTTATTAATTTAAAGAGTCATAGTACAGCTGTTTTTACTTTTTAGTTTAAATTGAGGAGTAAAAAAAAAGATTGTTTCTATTTTAGCATGAGGCTGCAACATGTGAAAAAAGTGAATACTTTCTGAATGCACTGTATATAAAACCAAACTGCTGTCTGGAGTGTGCTAACTATTAAGCTAATTAAGCTTAACCATAACTTCTACTTCATCGCACTTCGACATTAAACAGAAAGATAATTTTGTAATTTCCATGTGAAATTAAATTGGGTTTTGTTACAGGCTGCACCTGCAGTGCTGGCAGCAGGTCTGGGGTGTTTCAGGTCCAACTTCCTGTATCGCAGTACAAGATGGTGGACATTTGTATGTAAATGTATATACACACACAAAGTATAGATATACACATGTATGTGGACACATTTACATGAACACACTGTACTTATAAAATAAACATTCAGGAATGTAGTATATTTCCATGTGAACATACTGTGCATGTACACTTGTATTAATATTCATATTTTACACTCAGTTTGTCTGAAGAAAAACACACAAACCCCTCAAAGTTTTAAACCTCGTGCACGTTGTAAAGCTGCACGGTGATCAGTGTCAATACCTATCGACTATTGGTTTTGACAATATTGACTGATGAGGATCAAATAATGAAATAAGATCCGCAGCAGTAATTGAGTTAGAGAACATGAAGTGTGCAAACTGCTGTGTCTCTCTGTGTCTCTGTGGGTGTTGAACCTGCCTGTGTTTGGTATTCCGTGCAGAAAGCCTCCCACGCCCCGTGTGTCCGCCCACGCGCGGATTTGCGTCACGCAGGGAGCAGCGTGGGCGAGGGAGAGCGAGAGAGAGAGAGAGAGAGAGAGAGAGAGAGAGAGAGAGAGAGAGAGAGAGAGAGAGAGGCTCTGTGGCAACCGCGCGGAATATCCCACTTTATTCAGCTGCCGCGTCAAGCTGCGCGCGGTGAGGGCGCGGCAGACCGGATACGGTGACAAAATAAAAGCCTCTGAACTTTCTCACCCAGGCCTCTTAGAGCTAGTGCTCCAGTAAAATCCCTGCTTTTGTCAGTGGAGTCTGGTATTGATATATCACGACAGTTTTATGCTTTAATAATTCTTCTTTTCTGCAGAAATAACCACGTTTACCTAGTACTACTTTGCCTCTTATACTTTCACATCTGTAAGATTATGAATGCAGTAACTCTAGTTTTTACAGAGTATTGCTAAACTGCAGTTACACTACTTTTACTTAAGTAAAATATCTGATTTCTTCCTCTTCCACTGCTGATTTCTGGTGTATATTTTTTTAAAACAGACATGTACTTTTATTTTTCGTGCATTTTATACAGCAGATTACATACATGATAATATTCCTGCAGCCTTTTATTTCATTTCATTTTATTTACATTTTAATCTTGACATCAGTCACAGAGTAAATGTTATAGTTGAATAGTAAACATTGTCTGAGTTGTTTTCATAATAGAAGTACATAACTGAGTATTTAGGTGCATTTTGCGTCAGTATATATTTAACCTTTGGAGAAGATGTCATGCTCATGCAGAGATACCAAAACATTAGTGCTTTTATTTTGTAATGTCAGGCGGAAGTGTGCGTGCCTGTGCGTGCGCGCATTGACGGTGGTGAATAGTTAAGGGGAGTGGAGAGAGACGCTGGGAGAGGACTCACACACACTCACACACACTGACACACACTCATCACTACTCGCGCACACACACGCAACACACACTCTGGAGGAGAAAGACGCACCGAAAAGACGCACGAAGGTCAGCGGCTTTTCACTGATACTCTGCGCTGTTTTCTCTCTTTTCTCTCTACGGCAGGAGAAAGAAAAAGTTTCCAGAAAGAGAGAAGGAGAGAGGAGAGGAGTGTCGCTCGGTTCGAGCCAGCAAAGACAAGCAGACGCTCTCTGGCTTCTTATTTGCGTCTTGGAAATTAATTTGAAATTTCTACGCTTGATTTTTTTTAATTTTACGCGCCCTGCTCCTGCTGTGGGAATCTGTCTTTGCGGGGTTTTCTTCCTTTTTTATTTTTTATTTTTTTGCACAAATTGATACCCAGTGGTTTGTGTTGATAAACAGTGAGGAAGAAGAAGGAGACAGAGAAGAAGAGGAACCAGACCAGGGCGGACCAAAAGGGGCCAAAAACTCACCAGGTAGGCAAAATGAAGACACGGATTTAATCCTGCATGTGTTACCTGCTGCTGCTGCTGCTGCATCGTATATCCTCTATACATATTTCTGCACGGATAGCAAGCAACTACCTCCAGCTATGGCAGGAATATTTGAGGGAATGCTTTAAAATATCACCGAGGATCATTAAAACTCATCATTTAGGCGCTAAAACTCCCTGTGGGAACATAAAACAGCTAAAACGCCTCATTTACAGAAGCTAAGTCTCTATTTACACATTAAGGTTATTCTATAAGAAGGGGGAATCCCTTAAAGGAATATTAAAGGGAGGTAAAAATAGCTCAAAACGCTAATTACCATTATTAATTATATGAATATTATGGGTGTTAAATGCCATGAAGGACGACAGTGTCACTGTGAGCTCACTATACAGCACCATAGATATACTATAAGTCTCTATTAGAATATTATAAGACCTGGAAATATCTTAAAGGAACATTACAAGATAAAATTAGCTCTGAGCAGCTGTAAGTCTCTGTAAGGATACTGTAGAAATACTACAGTACAGGACACTTTAAAGGACAGTTATAGCCACTATAATGTGTATTGTGTCATTGTAAACTCACTATAGATAAGTTACTAAATGAATATTAGAAGAAATTTTATTTCTTGTCTTATGTCATTTTCAGCTGTTTTAAAACCAATTTTTAAGCAGTGGCTCAATATTTCCATTAAATGTGATGTTAAGAGACTTTTCGAGGTCCTTGAACACATCACTCGCTCACACACACATGAACTCGTGGCTCCCAGGTTGTAGTGAGGGATTACAACATTATTGTTCTGCATTGACAAACTGGAAAATTCCTCTTGAATCACAGTGAAATTGAAGTTTCCCTCGTTTTTTTTTTTTTTTTTTTTTCTGGGGGAGGATTAGAGGTGATCCTGGTCTGCTGCGTGGCACTTCACCTGGAAAACTACACACCAGCCTTCAGATGTGTGTGTGTGCATGTGTGTGTGCTATTGTGTCAGTGCACGCCTTGCCTCTCCAGGTGAAAAGCTGAACTCGCTAAACTTGCTTTGAAAAGCAGGACTTCAATTAGAGCCTGCCATTCACAGCCGCCCATTACACCCAGAAAACACACACACACACACACACACACACACACATCTGCTGTGGTAAAACGAGTAATATGGCAGTGTCTGCGCGCACAAAAAGCATCATTACTCTTCTGTTTTTCCCTCTGAAAGACAAAAATGTTCTTTTAAAGCTGCAGCTTGCAGCAGTATTTTGTTCTCCAGCTGATGGACAGTTTATATATATATATATATTACAATATAATAATTCAGATCACGCCAGCAGAAGCACAAACACTCCTCTGGTAGATGTATTACTGTATTTATAGCTGCAGCTAACACTTACTGTCACTGCCAAGTATTTTCCTCATTAATTAGTTGATTGTTTTGTGTGAAAATAGTGAAAATGCCAATTTTATTCTCAGATAAGTCAAAGAAAAGCAGCAAATCTCCACATTTATGAGGCTAATAGTTGAGAATATTTGGTGTTTCTGCTTGAAAAATGGCTCAAACGAATTCCTGATCAAAATTGTTGCTGATTAATTGATTAGATTTCAACAGGTACATGCTGATCCTGCAGATTGTGCGTAAATGTCATTAGTACAAAGTGAGTGTTAGCATCTGAAACCTCCTCCTCCTCTTCTTCTCACCTTTTCACAAATGTGTGGGTGATTTTTCCAACTTTACGAAACCAACAATCGCACCGTCTCTTCTCAGCGATTGGCTGTTGTCCCTCAAAGCACCTTAAAGCTAACAGCTGCAAAATCCATCGTACAGATTTTGTTAGGCTCAGGAGAGGACGGGAAGTTTGCAATTTCTCCCTCTTCTTTTCTGTCTATGTTCAGGTTCGATGTCTTGTGTGTCTGTTGTGTTGACGCAGACACGACGACAGAACAACTTTCTCAACAGATGACGTGTTTGTTTAGATTATTGGAGGCGTCGCTGCTTTATTTTAGCTCTGCCATGAGTTAGAGTGTGACGTCTGCCCCGAGCTGCAGCTAAATCAATAAAAGTTTACTCGATTAAAACTTCCACCCAGTCGCATGAATCACAGAGGGCAGCTGGAGACTGTTTGCTGAGCGTTAAACTTTTCTTTGTGTCTTTTACAACACTTGAACTTTGTGATGTATTATTCATAGAAACACTTTGAGGAAACCGTTTTACCCTCAAACTTTTCCTGAAAGTTCTTGTACATGCAACGCCACGAATGCCATATTCTTTAAGTTTCACCTCAAACACTTTTGTCTTTTTCAGACGTTATCGGACGACACTTTGTACGAATTAGTCCCAGCGTGCTCAGTCGCCAGATCCAGACAAAAATACATTTTAATTTGGAAGCAGAAGTCGTTTCTGTTCTTTAATGTTTGTATTTTATTATAGAGATTTGCGTATTTTAAACGTTCATGTAGGGACGGCTCTAAACACTGCGATATGTAACATCAACAATCAGTATTTTCATCTACAAATATAGTAAAAAACGTACATATATCCCAGTTAACACTGACAGTTTAACACCTTAGTTACATAATGAAGGTGTTTAGGACAGAAAGAGAAGATTTCAACACATTTCTCTCTGATTTTGAGACGACCCAGAGCCAGTCTGTAAAACAACCCATCTTCTTCCAATTAACTGCAGTTTTCAGTTGAATGGACCAAATCCCAAGAGCTGAGTCTTTTCTCAATGAATATGTATCATAATAATCAGTATTATTGTTTGAATGTAAGTATGTAAGTTCAATAATCAAGCTAAAGTGGGAGTTAAAATACCTTTAAACAGTGTCGTATTAGCTGAATTGGGATAGTTTGCAGTTCTAGTTTCAGTTTTCTCTCTTTATTTGAAGCTGAAATATGTCGAGCTTTAAGAAATAAAAAACGTCGAATGGTCACTTTTTCCATTTGTTTTGTGTCGGATGTTCTGGCTGAGCCGCACGACAGCATCGTGATGCTCGTGATGAACTTCCTCCCTTGCATGACATTAAGTTGCCACAGTGATTTTTGCTGTATCACTACTTTCTTTCACAGCTCTCACTCTCGTTTGCAAACGACACATTGACTGACTGGAAACTCATGCAGGTTGAGCAACTGAGAAGTTGTTCTCAGGAAATACTATTTCTCGAGTATCAGGATGCGATTCTGCTCATGAATTCCAGCATCTCAAATTTCTGATTTGATGCTGCAGCGTACATGTTTCCTTGGCATTTGTCTGGCAATGAGGACCCAATCTTCATTTCACGATGTTTTATAGCCTTGGTTTTTATTTAAGGAGCAAATGTTGCTTTTATTTTCTGTTTTCGAGCACAGATTTGGTCGATTGAAGATATTTTACAGTGATGGACATTTTGTAGCTGAAAGAAGCAAAAAGTAGTAGATTGGTTAATAAGTGAAGTTGCCGTCTTTCCATCGTTCTGGGTGTGTTTAAAGGTTGTGTAGCTGCACTTCTGTTTCTGAATTTTACCAAGACGTTTGTGGGTTAAAGATCAGCAGCTAGGGAGCATCATTCATGTTCTGGATGTGGAAAATGATACGGACACTCTGGAAAAACCTCAGATGAATCATTGCTTATTTTGTTTTGTAATCGTTTATCTCAGAGTAAACCCAGTTTTTCAGAAAGCCAGATGAATGAAGCTTTAACAAGAGGCTGTATTAAGTTATAGAAGCTTGTTGGAGGTGTCCTTTACTTCACCTTTACCAGCAGCAGCAGTAGAAGTGGATGTTTATCAGCAGTCTTTGTGGGTTTAGTAGAAATTAAACTTAAAGTTTAGCTGGTGAATCAGTTTTCTCTCTGGCAGCGTTTTTCCCAACTCACTCAGGCTGAGTCGAGGCCTGCCTGGCTCCCCGGGCTGAGGCTCTCTGGGCCTATTCTGGGCGAGGCGAGCCCACCACCTACACATCCTGCAGGGGTGGAGAGAGGCATGTGGTCCTCCCAGCAACCCAGGCCTGCTGACTGCCACTCCTCTGTTAGCTAGGCTTCCGCAGGGCCTCGCATGCACATAGGAAGGAGTCAGAAACAAGCCTCTTTCAGATCCACGCTGCTCCTCTCTCAATTCAAGGTGGCAAGTGAGAACAGTTTGGCACAGATTGCGAGTGTTGCTCTGCTTTTTTGTAAGGGTTGAGAGTGAATGACGGCGTCGCTTTCAAAGATAAATACCAACCTGACGAGCTGTCGCGCCCAGATAAAGTTTATTCACAGGGTTCTGCAGATCTGCATGTAGACGCTAAAATACTTGATTTAAAATAGTCTTTTCTGCATTTTATCACTCTGTGCATTCAAGCAGAATATCCTCGATTGTAGATCAGTGCTCTAAAAGTATAAAATCGTCTGAATCCGCTCTGTAAAAGGCAGGTTTATCGTCTCATTCTCTGTGTTTGTTCCACAAATTTTCACCTTCACACACCTGAGAGGCTGTAGACTGCCAAACATCCCTACCAGTGCCATTCGAGCTAAAAATGTTCGGCACTCGTGGCACTCCTGACATTAAAAGTCGTCCATCCAGTCGCCAAATTTAACCTTTTCACGCACCTGTCGAGGCCTGATAAACTGAAAATCATTCACCTGCCAGGAATACATAGAAGAGCAAATATAAGTGGTGTTTATTCTTTGTAGAAATGTGTCTCCTTGTCAGTTTACAGTGATAATTCAGCTGCAGAATCAGGTGTGACATGAAATAACAAGAGCAGGTTAAAATATATTTACTTCTCATTTTGCAGCCGTCCAGACAGTAAGGAAACTTAATCATAACTTTTTAACCTCCTGCACTTTTCTTTTTTACATGACCTTATTTCTTTTCTCTTTTTTGTCTTGTAGCAGTGTCATCTAGTTCAGTTACATTTCAGGTTTTATCTGTTATCTGTTGTTTGTACTGAGGAATTCAGATACGATCATCTCAGAGTTAGTGTCCAGGGTGGATCTCTTTCTCGCCATAAAGGACAACTTCTCACCATTTGGTGCTCAGTAGGAGGATTTCAGGCTCTGCAGTCAGCAAATGACTTATCTGACATTTCCACATCAGATTTTTATGAGGACTGGACGAGTTATTGCAGAAATGCAGTTTATTTTTCAGCATTAAAGAAATACTTTGTAGTTGGTTTGAGGTCAGAGGTTGGAACTTTACATTAGAAATAATCAAAACCATTAGAAAAAGTCTAATTTCTTCTTTTTTAATAAAAGTTTGTCTTATTTATAAAACCAGCTGTTAGACTGAAACACAGTTTATGATTCTCTGCAGAACTGAAACACAGAAGTTTTATTTCAAGCCAAATCTGGGCCGAATCATGTCCAAATTCATTTGTTCAATTGTTTTTAGGGGGAGGAGTTCTGTACCCAACAAATCCCAACTGTGAGCAAACACTTGGCAACAGTGGCGAGGAAAAACTGAACCCTTTAACAGGCAGAAATCTAGAGTCGACCCGGATTCATGGTGGGCGGCCATCTGCCTCGACCGGTTTGGGGAGGGAGGAGGAGGGGGGAGGACGTTCCAGTTAGGGTCTAAATAACAAACTGGACTCTGTTTCCTAATAAAGCTCAGATCTTATAAACTGCTGTGTGTCCTCTCTCAGGTATGGCGGCGGTGTTGCCGAGAACCCTGGGTGAGCTGCAGCTCTACAGGATCCTGCAGCGAGCAAACCTGCTCTACTACTACGAGGCCTTCATCCAGCAGGGCGGCGACGACGTGCAGCAGCTCTGCGAGGCCGGGGAGGAGGAGTTCCTGGAGATAATGGCCCTCGTCGGCATGGCCAGCAAGCCGCTGCACGTGCGCCGCCTGCAGAAGGCGCTGCGGGACTGGGTCACCAACCCGGCCATCTTCAACCAGCCGCTCACCTCGCTGCCCGTCTGCAGCATCCCCGTCTACAAGCTGCCCGAGGGCTCGCCCACGCTGCTCAACGCTCAGGACCGAGCCAACACCGCCAGCGTCAAGATGCCCAAAGCCGTCGCGGCCACCTGCTCGGATCCAGGGAAGCTGGATGTGGCGCGGGACAAAGTGTCCGCGGGGTCGCCCCTGCAGGGCAGCAGCGAGGCGCGGTTCTGGTCGAGCCACAGCAACGACAGCGAGCACAGCCTGTCGCCGTCGGACCTCGGCTCCCCGTCCTCACCCAGAGACGCTCTGGAGGCTCTGGATGCTGCGGCTGTCCAGTCGGTCCTGGAGTGCGTGGACAGGATGGCACCTGGACTTCCTAAAACAGACCTGGCCGAGGTCAAAGAGCAGCTGAAGAACAACAAAAAGCTCGCAAAGATGATCGGACACATCTTTGAAATGAGTGACGATGACCCGCGCAGGGAGGAGGAGATTCGTAAATACAGCGCCATTTATGGACGCTTTGACTCCAAGAGGAGGGACGGCAAACACCTGACGCTGCACGAGGTTGATAAACACACATTTTACTAAAATCCAAAGAATGAATTTGTCCTCAGGGAACCCTCAGGTTCATGATGTTGTGTTTTTCCTCATGATGTGTAGCTGACGGTGAACGAGGCGGCGGCTCAGCTCTGTATGAGGGACATGGCTCTGCTGACACGTCGAGACGAGCTGTTTGGACTCGCCCGGCAGATTTCTAGAGAGGTTACCTACAAATACACCTACCGCACCAGCAAGTAAGAGCCAGCACTCACTGACTGTTCCTCCTATTAGCTTTTCGCAATCACCATCAGATAAAATGAAGAACTTAAAGATAGGAAGTGGTTTTCAGTAATAACTCCTGGTGTTTCTCTGCAGGTCTCGCTGTGGAGACAGAGACGAGCCGTCCCCAAAAAGAATAAAGACAGAGGTAAGATCAGCGCTCTGATTAAAACTTTAAAAAACTAACGACACCTCAGGCTTAAACTTTTTTTACTATTGTGTGATATGTAAGTAACTCTCATGGCAGTCGAACAGTTTCCTACACAGTTGCCACTCTATTAATTGTTCCTAAAACTGTGTAAAATGTAAGAGGCACAGCCCGGGCAGATGGAGCTCCTCCTGTGTGCAGCTATGAGGAACAGAATGAACAGAGCAGCAGCAGCAGCAGCGTTGAACGGAGTACAAAGCGATCTCTCAGCGTTCATCTCCTGACACACTTGGCCGAGAGTCGTCTTTGAGCTCTGAATGGCTCCTCTCAGTTTGTAAACTGATGATCGAAAACATGTGGTGGCTGCGAACTCTGCCGGGATTTTAAACCACGCCGAAAAGCTGCAGATGAACCGACACCTGCTCAGTGAAACTACTCCGAGCTCCTAAAGGAGGAGGTTTCCTGCCAAAATTCACTTTCAAGATGCAGAAATAAAACTCCCCAAAAAAATCCCAGTTTGTTTGTCAGTTGTTTTATCATCACAAAATAAAAAGAAAGTCAATAAATTAGCAGTGATTGTAGGTGTAAACAACCTTGAGCAAGAGACTGAACTTGAATGGGACTGAACTGTGTTCCTTTTTCTTTTCAGGAGAACTTCTTCGACATCCAGGAGGCGCTGCAGGCCATCCACATGAGGCAGGAGATGCTGAGGGAGCAGCTGGCCTGCGCCAAGTTGAAGGGAGAGGAAACCGTCGGGCGAAATCTGCAGGTGGGCAGACAAATGCGATAAAACCCCGCGGTGGGAAACTGTTGCTGTTTGATTTCGTTATAATCCCAAAACCCACATCGACAGAGATTCTGGGGCATTTTAACAAAATCAGGGAGTGAATCTTTCTTATTACAGAAAATGTTTGAAGGTCATCCAGGACATGTTTATGTTGCCTTAGCTCATTCCTCTGTGATGTACAAAAACTAGAGGAAATGAGTATTAATCCGCCGCTGAAAATAGTCCACAGCAAACCTGCTTCTCTTCCCGTTTGATAAAAACTACAGTGAGCAGCTGTTTTAGGAGATTACTATAACTATTTCTAAAAATTAAACTTTATCTTTATGAGGTGTTTTTGAAGATTTACATCAGAGAAGTGTTTTAACAGACGGACTAACACATGGTTAGTTTTGGTTCTTCTGTTGGATTTGTTGCCAAAAACCAAAAATATAAAACACTGTCAGTTGTGAGAAAACATTTTAAAACAAAAATAAGTTGTTGTAGTTTTAACACAAAACAAAAAAGGCCTCAAATCTGCTGCAAAAAACAAGCACTTGTTTCATGTTTCTTTCACCAAACTTCATTGACTTTTTTGGCGTTTTTTAAGACATCCTTATTCAGTGTGAATTTACCTTCTCGGTGGTTGTAGATAAATCATTATTTATTGAATTAAAACAACTCAAAGATCTTCACCAGCAGATTCAGATTTCCACGTCAGCAGATGTTTCACAGCGGCAGGATCCAGTTTGATCCCAGTAATGGTCTTTATTGGTTTCCATTCTGCTGCTGTGGTTTGTTCCTAATTAGAGCTGGAGTGTAGGAGGAGAGCTTTATGATAACTCATTACACAGAAAACACATTTATGTTCACTGTGTGCCCTTCACGTCCTCATGCGTGTTGAACATATGTCTTGTCTCATGTATATTCGCGTGTGTGTTCTGTTTGATCAGTGTGTGTGTGCGGCTGCAGTTACACTTGTCATCTTGATGTGATTTCCAGAAATCGCATTCAGTAGAAGAAGAGATTTCATGGCTGCGTTCACACCGCCGGCCCTCTGAACATCCCATAATAATTAAAACTGACAGTGATGCTCAGACTGACAATAACCAGACATCACTGCTGTTTTCACTGCTCAACATTTCAGCTGCAGCTCAGAAACCGAGGTGTCAACTGTCTTTTACCTTCACTCAGGAGTTATCAGTGATTTCCCTTTATACTGGAACATAAATTTGAGCATAAAGTCATAAAAAAAAGTAATAATAATAAAGTTACAATTAATTAAAGTAGGATAGCATGGCATAAAAACACGAGAAGATGAAAAATAAGAGCAAAAATGACATTTCTAGCTGAATTAAATCTAGAAAAAAGGAGATAAAGAAGCATAGAATGACATAAAATCAGTAGTTAACATTAATTACAATTATTTTATCTCAAAATTCATAATAATAATAAAATAATGGTCATCTAACCTCCAGAAAATGTTCATTTCATAACATTTATTCACCTGTTTCTTCATATTTTCTGTAAATTTGTTGATTTCAATGCCATTTCTTTCAAAACCTTTTTTAAAATTAATTATTTTAAAAATATTTATGCTTATAAATATCAGTCATCATGTGTAATTTGTGTGTAATTAGTGGAGTTACAAGAACATAGCAACTTAAAACTCCTTTAATTCTGAGTCGTTCTCGTCCATCAGATGCAGCTGGAGCGTCTGCTGGCGAGGCAGATGGAGATCCTGCAGGACGCCGCCGTTCAGGAGCGACTCCAGGCTCTGGACTGGAGGATCCCCCCCGCCGCTTTAAAGTACCTCAACGACGCCCAGAACACTAATGGAGCCGCTGCCGACGCCAGCCGAGACAACCAAGGTACAACACAGACAGTTTACTAACTTTGTCAAGTCAGAAACAGGTGACGTTTGGATGATTTTTAGGTCTTTTTGTTTTTAAATGCTAGTTTTCAGAGTCGGAACTGGCTCGCTGCTGCCCCCTGTGTCCAGTCAGGAGAAAACACCCAGCTGCAGCAGACAAACTGCTGCCCATTGTTGGTGTTTTAGCCGAATCTGAGCCTAATTTGAGTTGATCTTTCTTTGGAGTGTTAATTTGAAGAGATTTATTTCATGTCATAAATGCCACAGGATGTGTACTCGACTCCGTGTGGATGGAAACAACACCTATAGGTGCAGATTTTCCACACCCAGCTGTGGCAGCTGTCACTTTTTTTTCTTTTTTTTTTAATCTCTCACTTTTTTGTGTGTGTGTGCTGACTTCTCAAACACCAAGGAGGAGGAGGAGGAGGAGGAGGAGGAGAGGAGAGGAGAGGGGGGAGAAGAAACAAGACGCTCATTATTCAGGATCTTACTTCTCCTCTGGGCCTCATCTCATTTTCATCCTTTTCCTCCCTCACCCACTCCCGACAGCTCATTATAACACTGTTCCCACAAATCCCACAATGCACCTGTAATTATCACGCCCACGCCTGTTTACCTCCAGCCAGTTGCCCGGAGGGGGGCGTCTCTCTCTCTCTCTTGCTCTCTCTGTCTATCTCTCTCTACCTCTCCCTCTCTTTCCTCCCCCTCTTCTTCTCTGTTTTCCTTCCTCTTGTCCCTTTTTTTTCTCTGTCATTTGTCATCTCGTACTCTTCATGTCCTCTGCTTGTCTTAACCTCTCTCCTGCTGCACAGTCTTTATTTGTCCCTCTCTCTCGCTTTCTTTTTCACTGTTTCATGTTTCTTTGCATGTATTTTATGCACATTACAATATATCGCACAAGAAAATTCAACGAAACTCAGCTTTAACACAAAGTTCTTACACCTGTTTATGGTTTCGTATCAACATTATCCACATTTTCTGGATGAAAAACAGTGAGGAGTTTTGTTTTTTTACACCATTAGCTGATAAATCCAGCTTCTCAAATGTGAAGATATGATGGATTTTTTTAATATACATGACAGAAAGCTGAATATATTTGCCACTTTGTGTTGGAATGTTATTTTCTGACATTTATAAAGAAAATAATCAGCATATTGAAAATAATCCTTAGTTGCAGCCTTATATGGAACATTAAATTTAATTTATTTCAGTTTTGAACTGATGGTTGAATAAAACAAGCAACTTAAATGCATCACCTTAAGCTGGGGGATATTCTAACGTGGTTTTCACTGTTTTGTGACCTTTTAATGGTCAAAACGATTAATGAGAAATGAAAATGATCATTAGCCTCAGTCCTAGAATTGTGGTGAGACGAATAAAATCCAAATAAACAGCTGGAAAAACAGAAGCTGTGGCATTTGAGTACCTGACCCAGTTATGAAAACAAAAGTATGATGACAGACAATGAAATTATAATGTACAGACATGAATGAAAGTAAAAGTAAAAGCCACAAATGTGTAGAGTAAACCCTATTGTTACTCTCATCTCCCGTTTCTTGTGAAAAGCCAAAAACCTCAACCGATGAGGCAACTCAGACGATACCGACTCACCTCAGTGTAAATTATTGGATGTCTGCGTAATGTTTTCATCGTATTGTGTCTTTCTTTATGTCCTATCTGGAATACTACTGTGCATACGAACACACTCAGTAACGACCTGTATAATGCAGATTAACTGTGTCAGTATTAAGCAAAGAGCAGTCAGAAAACACAGTTAAATCTCCTGCTCTGTCTCCCTCTCTTTGTTTCTTTCTTGCCCTCGAAGGGAATAAAAAGACAAACACAAGGGATCAGCAGCTTAACTCACACAAACACACACACTTTTTTTATAACCACTGGGAATATTGAACATGTAAAACAAAGCCAACGCTGGAAGAAAACATCTGGGCTGATGTTTGCATTTCCCCCCCAACTGGATTCGCTTCAGTCAAATGCAGTTTGATAGCAGAGTTTAACAAGAATAATCTGATCTTTCTCTGTGGTATTGTGACGTTTTGAGCAGTGAGAGTGAACGTAAATAAAATCAAAATAATAATAATAATAATTTTGTTTTCCAGATGAACGTCCAATCAACTTGCGGGTGGTTAGTCAAAGCATGCAGGAAGGCGACCTCCCATTGGGCAAGCAGCTAGCCAATGAACTGAAGCGTCATCACAACCACAACAACAACAACAACACAGACGAGACCAAAACACCAGCAACAGGTTAGTGATGTTTGACGTCTATCTGCAGATGTTATCAGGGTTTAAAGTAAGCAAGGAGGCAGAGGGATAAGTGCCTTGCTCAAGGATAGTTAGGGCAAGAGTTGAGGAAAATAAAATCTGAGAATGAACTGCAGTAAATTTGTTCTACGGTTACTGTTTTATATGTTTCTGCTCAGCTTTACGCTGCATTAGGAACCTCTATGCTAATGATACTGTCTTTTCTCTTCAGAGAACGGGACGTCGCAGCGGGCGCCTAGCAACGCAGAAAAGAAGACCATCAAGTCAGAGCCGGAAGACTCCACATAGTGCCTCCTGCCTCACCCACCCACCCAACCCCGCCTCCCCCCTCGTACCCACCCCCCAATTCATTCTACTCACACTTGACAGTATGCAGTTATTACCCGTCAATAGATACTAAGCAAGCACAGCCACAGTAGAGCCTTAACAACCAATGTTGCCTCATGAATAGCATTTATTTTTCTTTAATTTAGTCTTTTTGTTTTTTTGTTTTAAAAGGTATCTGCCAAAGCACCTAGAGAGCATGTGAAGCCCATCAGTGCTCTACAGGTCTTTGTCTGTTGATTAATTGTACATGTTAGGTGTACATGTACATGTAATTTAAAAGTGATCTGTTGCAGACATTTGTATACTCTTTACCTCTGCGTGGGTGTTATTTTTGTTGCTTTCTTTGGACAGCCGGGTTACAGGCTGTGATTCAGGGGGCTGAGTCCTAACTCAAGCGTAGATTCAGAGATGAGACAAAGGGAGAAGTGTTGGCTTTGACGCTGCACGTCCACACTGAGGCGAGTCCAGCGTTTTGGTAACACCTTATATGACCACCATACCACATGGCCAAATGGTTTTAAGTCTCTTTTTCTGGCTTATACTTTAAAATCTAAGCTCCAGATTCTTCCAGTACTCAATGTTAAATTTCAAAATATGTTCCAGTCCAGAGTTTGTAATTCAGATTTCTAGCTAAATTACCATTAGCACTTCATTTCAGACTGAAATATCTTGACAAATATTGAATGGATTGCCATTTAATTTCAGACTTTCATGGCTTCCAGAGGATGAAGCTTAAACTCTGACTCTCATGGTTCCAGGTTGATGTATCCTCCTGTGACGACATCAAGTGACATTCCCATTGGTCTGATCTGTACTTTGTGTTTATCAAAGTGTCGGCAGCTCTTTTAGGCAAATTTAAAAGTCAATATCACTAAATCTATATTACTGTAATATTAATAGTGCATTTTTAAAGCATTTATAGACTTTTTAAAGTGCATTTTTATGAAAACACAAAGAGCTTTTTGATCTTTCTATCGGCAGTTACCAACATGTGATATAGATGGATATTTATTGTGGTAGTCATGCAAAGTGTTACCTAATTTCTAAGCTGCAGTGGCTGGTTTCCAAAAAAACTCACAAGCCATTTTCATGACTTCTTAAGCCAACTATAATTTTTTGATAATAATAAAATCAAAACTTACTAGCAATAGCCAAAGACAGGCTTGTGGTCGCCTTCCTGGCCGTCACCACACGTCCTCTGAGCCTCCGTCATTCTCCCAAATCCTAACGTAGGTGTCTGCATTTGTACTGTAACTCAAAGCAAAAGTGTAAAAGTACTGTAGGGAGATTGAGTCGGGACTCAGCCCCTCCTAGCAGGTTAGGTTTTTTTGTCGTTCACTTCAAATGAGAAAACAGGAGAAGTGGGATTAATCCTTCCTTCCTCGCTCTTGTCTTGTGTATATTTATGGGAGGTAATTTAAAGAAGAGGATGTATAGGAGCTGTTGAGGAAATAACAGCAGGGGTCCTCTGTCATTCATCTTGGCAGGATGGCTGGGCTGGAGTGCCGGAGGCCGAGCTAATTGGTTCATTTCACTTTGTAATTTAGCAAAACACTGCTGTTGAACTGAAACCATGCATCTACAAACAGGGAGTATTTCAGGAATAAAGACGCCTATGTGTTTTCAGCTTTCAGGAGGGCTCCACGGGTCGTAAAAATCCACTCAGTGCGAAAACTTTCAACTGAAGACAATAAAATATTAAAGATTGCAGGTATGTGGTTTTTCAACAACAGCGGCAAAAAGTTAAATTCCTGTTTATTGCTGTTGTCTGCAGAGCAGCAGCCTGGGTTCTGTAAATAGTACCATGATAACAATTAGTGCTAGCCTAATCTCTCAACCAGGGTTTTCCTTTGTCAAGTGTAACTTTGCTGTAGATTTTTGGTGTCAATGCAGTGTTTATGTACGTAGAGCAAAATCAAAAAAAGAAATCTTAAGTGTCATTGAGGAAAAAAATACAACTGTGTGAAAGTGTCTGGTATATAAAACATGCTTTACATGATGATAATGTTGATTAGCCTTAGCTCTTAACAGTGTTTAATCCACCTGTGATGGCCATCAGTACATATTTCAAAGATGTGTTTTTGCTGTTTAGAGGTAGATACATAACAAGTAAGTGTTCACTGTGTTGTTTTTTGTGCGTTTGCCACATTGTGTAAATACGTCTGTTTGGTCTAAGATGATAATAATGTCCAGACAGTTTTAGTCTAACTCTCTCTCCCTGCAGATAGTTTAGTCTCACTCAGCGTAATGACAGACCAATGCAATATTTATGTAAGTAATAAGTCTATTTGCATACTATATGGATCCATCGTTTTGTCATGTGCTCAGTAACTGTATGTCTGTTATCAGGGCAGGAATTCACCTGCAACGTGGGAAATGTTTGTGTTGTCTCACTTTAAGTGCACAGAGCACTGTATTTGTATTTAAAGACATTTTTGCTCTTTTCTCAAAATTCCATGAGGTTGTTTTGTTTCAAGCCGCCGCCACTACGGCGAGAAATCAACAAGGTTGTGATCACGGTCGCCACAGCTAAAGTGGCTGGTGAATTCTGGGAGACAACGCCGTCATGGTTTGGGGACAAAAATATTTTTTTGTCCCCAAACCATGGTCGGCTCAAACACTGGCCGAGTCGGCGCGACTTTATGTTTCTGAGAATAACGCATGTCTGACCTGCCGTCTCACTGATCACCGTTCTGCTCACTGTTTATTGTAAAGTGATAGATTAGGCTTCACCTAGTTATGCACCTGTTTTTTAAACACTAATATATTTTATTTGTTATACAGCACATAAACATTAAACTTTATTTTTTTGAACTCTATTGTGTGGTGCGCTCTGTGATCAATGGAAATCCAGTTTAAACCTGTGGTTTCACTTGTTATTCGGTGTTTGCATGATGATATGACAGAAACATTTCCCTTATTTATTTATTTTATTTTATTTTTTTAAGCATTTATGGTTTTTACAATTTATGGCTAACTGCAGCATAAATGCTCAGGTGGTTACAACAATTGCTGAGACAAAAGAAAAACCTATAAAATCAGGCAGCTATATATATGGGCCAGTCACAATTGATTGTCCAGTGCCAGCTAAACCTTTAGTTAATTCATTAAAAAAATAATAATTCACTGAAAATAATGATTTATATTTAGACATTTGACAAAAAAGAAAAAAAACAGGCAGCAGATTATTATTACTAGCTGTCCCTTCACAGGCATTAGCGTGTTAGCATGTAGCTGTAGTGACTGATGGAGCAGTAAATGTCTTTGTAGTCTTGTCTTTGCAGTAATAACAGGTTATAGTCTCAGTAACACTATAATGCAGTGATAATAATGTTTTGCTTGATTATATATCAGCTGCTGCAGGGAGGAGCTGGAGGAGCTTTGGTTTGAATCCTGACTGGAAAATCTGAGCTGAGGATCACTCATCGTCCGTGAACGACTGCCTGGGAGCCTTTGAGCAAAGCAGGGAAGCCCCAGCTGCTCCCCAGCATGAGAGGCAGAGCAGAAGAGCCTGGTGGTCTCTCATGTCAGTTCAGGTTGAAGAGAGACTGAGGGAGGATTTAGGATGAGAGTGACTCTAAGGACAGTTCAGCTTCCTTTAAAGGAGCTTCTCTCTGTCTTCTGTTTGTTTTCTTCTTTTCTTTTTTTTGTTTTAGAGATGAATCCCTTCTCAGGCCATTTGCATCAGCGTCACATCAACACATTGTGAAACTGGCTGATGACTCACTGTGACGCAGGTCCTTTTCACATACCTCCCATCATCCTCTCCTCTCTCTCTCTTTCTCCACTCCCTCCTCTTTCCCTCCTCCACCTCCCCCCCACTCCTCTCTCTCTCTCTCTCTCTCTCTCTCACACACACACACACATACGTAGACAGATTTTTCTCTGGAGAATAGCTCAGCTCATGAACACCCACGCCGGGTTGCTGTTCACAGTGGCAGCCCTGCTCAGAAAATGGCCACCCCTCCCCTTCCCTTGTCCTCCTCCTCCTCCAGTGCAAGTCACCAACGACGACGACGATGATGATGATGTGTTGCCGTGGCAACGGCTGGATGTGGGCGGCTCCACGGGCGGTGGGCGGAAGCCAGCCGCTAAGCAGCGTGGGAGGGATCTGCCGAGCGCACCCATCACCCTCATTTTGAAAGGAGCAGGAAGCTGACTGCTTTTGAGAAGGTGTGGGTGTTGGTGAATTATCGCCTCTCCTCCCTGCAGCTTCGTTAGGGATCGCCTTGTTTGTCTCCCTTCCTTCCTTCCTTTGTTTTCTTGCCTCTCACTGCTGCATGCGGTGAAAATGCTGCTGCTCACGGAGGGATTTCTGTGCAAAAATTTAACTTTGAGAGCTGCTTTTAGCTCAAGAAAGCGACATTTTTTCTCTCATTGTGAGGAAGATTCCACAGTGTAGGCACTTCAGGGAGAAAAAGCACAGACATTAAAGGGTAAAATACAGACATAGAAAAGGCTTACACTGAGAATATATAGTTTGTAAGCTGTAGATGACGCTGCATGCATCTGTCTCCCACAGTCTTTTTTATTTTTCTCCCATAATGTGAAATGTACTGGTCGTCAGGGTCAAGTCAAAATCAATGTAAGTGTCTGATTTGAGTGAAAACATGCAGAACATACTAAAAATGTACATGCAACTGGGAAACAGCACATAGTAAATATAGAATAAATACAGAAATAAACAAACTATAAAAAGACATAGAGGTGAAATACGACACAGCAAAGACGCTTTCTGCTCCTGTTAACTATTAAACTAACAAACTACAGTGATGAACAGTGTGTAAAACCCCGTCTTTGTCCAGAGTATCTGACACCATCTAATGGGTTAAGGTCATGTGTCTGTGAACTCACTTATTGCACCACGCTGCAGCGTTTAGTTTCTGGGGAAATGACTGTCAAATTCCAACTTATCTTTCAGGAGTTTGCATAAAAAGAGGATGACAGAAACCTGCTGAGTGTGTCGGACATGTTTGGGCAAACAGCTGGAAGTAAACTACCTCGTTTCCGACAGAGAAAATTATAGGACCAGGTCGCTGATACTTATTAGACTTGAGGCCTGAGTCAAAAGTCCCTCATTGTAACTTTTGTTGGAAGTCCCCTTTACCTCGAGACCTCATTACATGGAAATCAGAGCTGCAGAGTTCACGTTTCCTCCTGCAGATTTTTTGTCCAAATTCATGAATGTTTCATGTTCCAAGTGAGGCATTATTAGTCAGCCAGGGGCCGTTTATTTGTTTTATCCTGCTTTTTGGAGCTCTGTGTGGAGTTTACTGCCATTCAGATCAAGTCAGATAAAAGTCTGGAAGCAGCAGAAAAGTAAACTTAAAAAATACTTTCCAGTGAGTAATCTGTTTTTGTAGGTTGTTATTTTACACCGGGTGTCAAACTCCACCCAGTTGGGCTGCCAAAGAGGTCAAAACAAACATGAAGATGCTGTCTGAGTCAGGTTGAATACTGTAATGATAATGCAGGTTTACCAGAAATATGTCCAGATGTAGAGAAAAAAGGCTGAATGCATGATTAGTAGTGAACCAAACAAATCCTAAAAACCACTCCTCATCTAAATTCTAACTCATCAGTTCCTGTTTTTTGCAGCTTTTTTGCACTTTTTGTAAACTCACTTTGTGAGTGTGATCTTGTTGTGTGCATGAAACTAACTTGATTTCTAACCAGGAGATGGTGCTGTGAGTGTTTCAGCTGAGGACAAAGACTGCCCTCTGCTGTGAAACTACAGTCTGAATATGTGCAGAACCACAATAATCCACACGGTGTCAGACCAGGACAAGACATCACAGATCTACAGGGTCTGTGCTCCTCATCCCTCGCTCCTGTAAACGACTTAAGGTGTCTGTGTGGAACTTCAATAAATTAAAAACATGCACTGGAAAAAAATAAAAGGAAATCATCAGAATCAGGTAGGATGTTTGTGCAGCATATTCATTGCTGCACTGTTCAACTCTTAGTGTATAATATCTGTGTATTAGTAATCATTTTACTTAACTGTATCTTAAATCCTATGACATCCCTCCGCAATCTCATTCATTTCATATACTTTGCTGTGATTTTTTCTTTCTAAACTCTAATATAAGCTCACTTGGTTCCTGTACATGTTATATAAACTGTTTTAAAGTGGAATATTATATTTTAAATCATTAAAAAGGTGAATTTATGTTAAAAATCACAGTAAAATGTTTGTTTACTGTTGGAAGTGACACAGGTCAGACAGTTCTGATGATTGACAGCCCTCCTGACCAATCAGGTGCAGGTACGCGTTCTCGTGCTCCAATCAGAACTCGCGTAGCGTGAAAGGTAGGTTGTATCCCCACAGAGGAAAACCGTTACTCGACCGAGAAGATCGACACTCTTACCGGGAACACGGCTCTTTTTATTCTCCAGTTTTCTCCACCCGGTTTTACAGCAGTTACTCCATCCACATAGTCTTCTCCACGGGATTGAAATGTTACATTTTCGATCATCGGTAGCGCTCAAGGAGTTATTTCAAACCCAGCTGAAGCGTCCGTTGACAGGTAGAGGAGTCGGCGTGAAAGCGGCACCTGCGACAACCGCCGCCTGCTTCGGCACCGTCTCTTCGGATGGGAGGTCGCCGGGCAGAGGGAGGGCGTTTGCCGGGTGGAGAGCCCCGCAGCACTTCACCAGGAGGCACGGCGTGAGAGGCTTTTGCTCCAAAGGCGACGGCCACAATGAAGCCGCCAAGGATTCCGCAACGGAGAAGTGAGTAACGCTAGCCTCGGTCTATGGGCAGATGTTAGCTGCTAGCTTCAGAACAGGCCAAACTCCATTGGAAAAAATGCCGATTTAACACAGCCGTAATCTGGGATGGAATTAGTGATGACGCTTGGGAAAAATTCTTAAAGTTTCTTATTTTAACAAAACAAGTCAATATTTAAAAACACAACAGATGCCGAATTAATAACTGGCTTCTAACATCAGCTTTATAGTTTAAATGTATTCATTTTCTTGCAGGTTTTACTTTAACAAGCTGTGCTCATTTTAATTAGTGGATCTTTTGAATGTAATTCGGCATAGAGGGTCTACAAGCACACTACGCAGGGGGACTAGCTGCTGTCTCAGATGCTGCTCAGCTCAGCGAGCCAGGAAGAAGGTTAGCGAAGGCTGGAGTCAGGGTGTGCCCGGTAACCAGGCTGGTCAGGGGCACCAGTGGAGGGGAGGGACCAGTGAACAGCTCAGGGGGTTAGCAACCGGGGCGTGATAGTTAAGTAGCTGTTATCGGACAGGCGTGCTAATTCAGACCAGGCTTAGCCATTCACAAAATATTAAAACCTCATTATAACATCATTTGATGCTTTATCAGATGGGGGTATTAATTCAACATCTTCCGCTAATGAAATGATAACAATCACCTTGGATGTGAATGTGTCCGAAAATGGAAGCACACCTACGGCAGCCAGCCGGATAATCGTGACCACCAGGAGCTCCAGCTTTCATCTGCAGCCCCAGCACGTTAAACCACCGAGGCATTCAGCTGTGATCAGTGTGTCCAGCCTTTGGAACTCACCACACAACCATAACAAACACAACCTGTGTCTGTTTGACTTAATGCACTGTGGTGATGAGCATCCTCAAAGTGACAGACCGAGCCTCAAGGCAATGTCTAATGAAGGTCATGTCACTGTTTTTCTATTATTGATTTTAATATACTGATCATTAATTCTGTTGTCTGTAGTTTATCTGAAATAGAATGAGTACTTATGCAGCTTTAAGTGAGTATGACCTGGTCATTGTCAGCAATTATTTTTGGATGAGAGCCCTCCTGGTGATAAACTGGATGCAGGTTAAAAGCATTTAATGACCAAAAAACCACCACAGATTAGTGAGGCCTCAGTGTTTCCACTTAAACCCACTGACACGCCGCCTTTCACAGCAAAGTGCTGCATCATGTTCAACAGTTTATGGCGTCAGTGACGTCCTGCATTTCCCAGAAAGACATGCACCCCTTACAAAAACCCAAACTCGTACAGTAGCTGCTTTGTGTCGTCGTCTGTGGTTGTGGAAAAGTTTTCTTCCACCTTGGAGCTGAGGTTGTTTAATGTTGTAAATCTTTAAGTACAGATGCCTGTTCGTTCAATGTTCAATTATATTAACAAATATATAATAATAATGAGAAATATTTGCCATGTTACTGAAGTGATTTCTCCACATTTTAACTGTGCAGTGAGGGTTGTTGCCACAGATTATATAACTTGACCCGCTGTCTTTTTCCACTCCTTTTATAGACGTAAACCCATTTGGTTCGTTTTCAGCGGTGCAGGGGAAGTGAAAGCTTCTGTTTGGCAATATTTTGGATTTAAGTACCAAAAAAAGGGAAGCTGACAACATCAACAAGGCTAAACTGTAAACGAGTGAGGCGAGTGGATTTAGTGCTGCTGATTGGAAACAATGATTTCTCTGTTTTATATTTTTGTAAACTGATTAAAACATGTTGTCAATTAGCAACAAACTAATTAGGCTGTTTATTTTATTATTATTATTATTTAGTTTACTGTCACATATCCTTACACTTGAGAAGCTGGAATCAGGGGATGTTTATTGATTGAGGGTAAGAATCTGCTGCCTTTTAACTCCATAACAAACGTCTGACAGGTGTTAGAGACGTGGACTCTGGTCGGTCTGTGTTTGCCTCTGTATCTCAGCAGCTCCCAGTCTGACGTGTCTGTTGATTTAATGAGATGTAAATGTGCCTCTGCTCTGCTGTTTAATAAGTCGTTTACTCTCAGTGTTACAGGCCCTTAAAGCTCAGAGGATCAGAGCAGGAAAAGACGGTTATTCAAACTGACGAGCAGCGATGGAGGCAGTGCAGGAGTCGCTATGAATAAAATAAAGATGTTAATCATTCCCAGATACATGATTTTCATCGTGTTGCACAGAAAATTAAATCCACATGATAGTTTTCCTTCTTAATATTCACATCAGCTGTGTTACCAGCCGCCTGTATCCTCCCCTCACCGGGTTTCCATGGTGATAAAATGCCTCGTTGCCCCTGCAGGCCGATGTTGCCCCATTTGTTTCTGTTCACAGACAATTGGCTTAAACTGTGGGTGGCGTTCAGGCGGTCGTTCGCTCAGCTGACTGGTTGTCGTCAACATCTCGGTTCCTCTCCGACCCTGAAGGCTGTTTTCAGTGTTTAAGGAAACACCAGCGATGAATCACAGCGAGTTCAGCGGGTTCAGTCTTTGTGAACAACACTGACTGCTGTTGAGGAACACATTGGTTTTTCATTATCAGTTCTTGGAGTGAAGCTTAAAGGGACTCTGAGTGATCTGTGGCTGCAGCAAAAAAAGGTCACGGACTCTTTAACGTCGACTCAGATCAGGAATGTCAGGAATGTCTCAGTATTCCAGCTTCTCCACAGCGAGGATTCTCTGCTTTTATAACAATGTAAATCGAATATATTTAGATTTAAAGCTGCTGATTGGACAGAACTAAACCTTTACCTTGAGCTCTGGGAAAAGATTAATCAATCAATTGATTAGTTGATGAACTGAGATCCTTCAAATGTAGGATTTCTCTGCTTTGTATATCTGTAAACTGAATATCTGACTGGGGTTAGAAGTCAGTGAATCAGACCAATATGAATAAATCAGATTCCTATAATCTGAGCAGCAGGGAGTGTGAGGCTTCAGAAGCTCAGGCTTGACTCCAGTGTGGTTACGAGGGTCCTGAGGCCGTGCCCCGGCTAATCAGGGGTTAAAAGCGTTTGTAATGCGGCGGAGCTCATCCCGCCCACGTCATTTTCCCACGATTTTTGCACCAAAAAGCCTGGCGTTCTGGCGCGCTGCCCGGCAGTCGTCAGAGCCTAAAGAAGCAGATGAGTCACTCTCAGGGATTGATTTGTGAAGCGCCGCCTGTCAACGCTGCCTCCACCCCACCCCCCACTACAACAATTTGTCATGATATCCACGAGGCAGCGAAAGCAGCACCATCGATCGGGTCAGATACTACAGACGACTCTATCCACGCACAGATTCACTGTGAGCGACTTCAAGTGTTATTTCAGTTAAATAAGATCATCTGTAGTAACCCTGTGTGGATATCGGTCACACGCCTCATCAGATAAGTTGTGGAAGCTGTGGAAAACACTGTCAGACCAGAAGCTATAAGGCGTCATCAGGGTGTAAACGTCCGTCCGTTCAGCTGTCACCGTCCCCAGGAATCAGCTGTCCTGTCAGCAGTAAAAAATACCTTTAAAACTGCTGATCTGTTCACACACACAGGGAGGGAGGGAGGGTGAAGGCAGAGCTAATGAGAGCAGCTGAGGTGGATTAATGAGGCGATCCAGGCCGGTCCAGATGTTCCAGCATCCACCTTTAACCTGCTGGTGATGATGCTCCCAGAGGTGACGTCTCTCCCAGGCCTCGTTAACTAAACAAGGATGTTACTTACAGCCTCTTTAGTCAGCTCTGTTTCATAACAGATCTCTGTCATGTTTGAGCACAGACTCTCATACTTACTGTTCATTTCCTTCATTAAGTTTAAGTTTGTTTCAGTGTTTGCAGGCTTGAGTTTTTCCTGCATTTTAATGTCACTGCAGCAGCAGAATAATAATTATAACACAGTTGAGGTTTATTTTTAGACACAGACCTGCTTAACACACCCTTTGTTTCTTAGTTTTCACCTTCACTGCTGCTGATTCAGGGAGAAATCTGCATATTATGATTCTTTTATCCATTGAATAATGTAGTTTTCATCAGGTTTATGAGGCATATTCTCTGATCCTGTTCTTTTCATTCATGCATTTCTGATTTTTTTATCTAAATAATGTGAATATTTGTGTTTTTTGCTTGTTGTTGCTGCTGATCTGTGTACTGTAAATGCCATTATCACTGTTACTAATTCAGTATTATTCCTTCTGCACACTCTCTCCCTGTTGTTGATCTGCTTGCTTTGCATTTGTAAGTATGTTTCTATTTTTTTTTTGTTTTAGTTTTAGTTTTTTCCAGTAGAAGTAGAGGTTTTCCGCAGAAAGCCGACAACCGCTTTTACCTTGAAATGACCTCACTTCCTCCCAGCGGCTGTGCTTGAATCCCCCCCCTCCCTCTCTACCTCACCCCCCCTCCATCCATCCTCTTCCTCCCCCACCACACACACACACTCACACTCACACACTCTCTCTGATGTGTATTCCTTCCCCACCGGCAGGACCACGCCAACAAACCGTCAAAGGAATCGACAACATGTTAATTCAGATGTTTTCAGTGTTGAAGTTTTGATTCAGTTTCTGACGTCAGACTTTAAGTGGAACTGAGCAAGAAATCTGTTACAGTAAAAACAAAATCTGAACGACAGAGTCACTTGGTCCCAGCGTTTCCTCTGCAGTTTACTGCAGCAGTGCAGCTGATTTTCCAATATTTAATGGTGTAAAAAATCTGATATCACTTTACCAGCTGAGAGCAAAACATAAAACATAAACATGTTTTATGTGTGATTTATGGCTTTATGGCTGATTTTTGCTCCTGAGTGAAAGTTAATTTAAACTTTTCTTTATGGTCAGAACATGACAAACACTTGACATTTAACAAACCTGAGGTAGAGAAACAATTCTAATGATAAAATCTAACCTATCTACTCTAAAATGTATTAATTATATTGAACATTTATTGGCCATTTGTTATATTTCTATTGGGGAAAAGTTTTATCAGCCAGCTGTGCTTTTTGGTAATGGAGACAGCTTCTTTATTACAAATTTTTGTTTAATTATCAGCCAGTTTACTGTGTACACTGGTTTATTTTTAAAGCTTTATCATCAGAAATTTGAAATATATCTCAATTTATGTCAAATTACTGTGATGTTTTATCTAAATTACACAAGGAAACAGTTTCAAATTTGATTCATGTTCTGCATTTGGCTATTGACTTCTGTCCATCATCATGTTTGTGCTGCTGAGTAAACCCAGAGGAAACCCTGAGTCTGAAATTACAAACTGGTAGATTTCTGCTCTCGTGTCACCTCGAGGGTCCAGAATCAGCTTTATTTTTCTCTCTGGCTGCTGAGAGGAGCCACCTGCCAAACTAAAGCTTTACCTCCAGACATCCTCTCCCCCAGTACGCAGGCCCGTGGCCCCATGATGCATTGCAGGAGACATCGTGAGCCCGGGCCAGCCCAGAGCTTTGCGCAAATCCAATTTGGTGTTGATATGAATCATAGCAGAGAGCCTGCTGTGAGCCGGTCGTCCCGTCCGCCTCCTGACACACTACTAACTTTCCTCCCAGAGACAACTCGGTGTGGAGACGCTGCTGAGAGTACCAGCCAGAGCAAAACACAGGATCACAGCAGGACGATGCAGGAAGGAAGTGAGGGACAGTCAGCTGAATACATCATGAAAATCACATGCAAATATGCCCAATGTCTGCACATTAACAGGCTTGTTAGCATGTCAGCATGAGACTTGCTAGTTTTAAGTGTAAACAACACGTGTCTGTGTGTTGTTTAGTTATTTTTTGACAGACAGGAAATGGGGAAAAGAGAGTAGAGAAACAGCCTCTCATTAACATCTCCATCTCTTATCTAAACGATGAATGAAACTAAATTAAATCAGAGGCCTGGCTGTGAAACGTTGAGCCCTGTCGCTGTAATCTCATCGCTTTAAATCTGATCGCTGGATTTTCTAGCAGCCTCATCAGAGACTGTTCTGTCATCCAGTAGGAGGCTGGTGCTCGTTTCCCAACCGGCTTCCAGCCACCGAACCACATGCCGTCAACGTGTCCGCAGGACGCTGGCAGGCCTCCACTGTCACAGCTGCAGCAGTTAAAGCCCAGTCATCACAATTCACAGATTGTGTTTTTATTCGGCCGACACCGTCTGCAGCCAGGACGAAGATGCCTTTAAGGCTGCGTCATCTTCACTCCCTGACATGAAATATTTGTCAGCTCAACATTAATCAGCTTATTAAACATATTCCTGGCTGGTATTCTAAAAAGCAGACAGCTAATGATTTACATTACAGTGGCCTTATGGCAGCATATTAACCTCTGGGAAAGTACATGTTATAATACTTCACCTGGCAGCTTTTCCACAGGTTATAATACTGAGGTAAGGCCAGGGTAAAGTAATGATTTCCAGTGCAGTATTACAGTTATTACTCACTGCTTCTCCTTGCAGTAAAAAAAGCTTCTTCTCCTCCTCCCTCTGCTGCAGCTCCCCTCCATGTCTCCACCTCTGAACGCCTCGCCGTGGAGTTATTCTTCTCACTTCTCTCTCTTCTGTGTGTTTGTTTTATCTCGGTTTCCTGCAGGAGAAGGAAGGCAGGCATCCTGCCCAGCCTGGAGGACCTGCTCTTCTACACCATCGCAGAAGGCCAGGAGAAAATCCCTGCACACAAATTCACCACAGTGAGTTATGGAGTTTTATGGATGTGCTGTACAAACACACCAGGTTTAGTAAAGAAGATGTTTTCAGGGCTTGTGAAAGTTTACTTAAATTAAAAGACGAGTCATTTTACAGGTTACCGGGGATAAATCAGACCTGGCACGTCTTCTTTCAGTTTGTTGATAGGCCTGTAAATCAACGTGTAGCTTTGGAAGTCATTAAATATGAAAGTTAAATGGGAAAACAACAGGAGAATCAGATGAATTTGACTCCTTTCTGCAGGATTTACAGATAAAAACACGAGCAGCCTCGGCCCTGTGCACATCTGTCCCTGGTTGAATTATGAGCAGGATGCCTCCTGTTGTTAGTCTCTTCAGGAGTCTCAGTTCACGGCTCGTAGCTTTATTGATTTGTTGTCAGGGCGTCTTAATCATGATGTTTCCCCCTCCCCCTCCTCTCCACAGGCTCTTAAAGCCACGGGGCTTCGCACAGGAGACCCCCGGCTGAAGGAATGTATGGAGATGCTGAAGGTGACCTTGAAGACGACGTCTGACGGAGCGCTGGACCGACACCTCTTCAAAAAGTAGGTTTTTTTCTGTGTTGAACACTGGAAAAAAGGAGCCATTGTTCCCTGTTTGCTCCAGCTTTTATTATCAGCATCAATCTTTCATCACAGAATTATTAACGCTGGTCCTGAGCACTTCACCGCTCGTCATTAATTATTCATCACCTCTCAGTTTGCACGTCATCATCGGTGTCTCCTTCAGCTGGATTCATTCAAGAACACGACTACTGGGGAAAAAAATAGTATTCAAACACAGACGTCTCCAGACTGCAACATGGCAAAATATCAAACTTCAGGCAAAACACTGTTTTTAATGCACTGACCGTTTAAAACCCACATTTGGGTGTTTATTTTTCTACATCTTGTCTGTTTGTGTTTGTGTAGATTTCAGTTACAGTTCATTTGTTTAAAGGCTGTTTTCTCAAAATGAGTTTTTTCTCACACTGACACAGAAATATATAAAATGCTGGGTACAAAATGAGATAAAGCTTTAAACATGATCATTTGATGCTGTGGAATAGAGAGTTAAGAGTGTGTAACATACAGTAAGAGATATTCACAGCTCACACAGTGACCTTTCAATAACTTACTTCAAAGGTCAAATCAATTATACTGTGAGCAAACTGTGGTAAAATAATTAGCTGTCAGAAAACCACATGAAAGAAAGATTTCAACTGTGACATGAAACATAAATGAAAAAGCAAGAAGGTGTGGGTGTTAATGACAAGTCTGGAAATACGAAAGTGAAAAAGTCACTTTGATTTAATGACAAGAAGAGGAGTAGCACTAGAATTAATAATCACAGTAGAGCTGCAACTAAAGGTTTCTTGATTAATCAACAGTAGTAAATATCTGGCATTAAATATCCAAAGCTCAAAGATGTTCATTGTGTGAGAATATTAATAAAAAATGAGCTGCAGCCATCAAATATTTCTCATTTTATCAATAAAGCAAAAGAAAAGTAAAGTTTTTGTCTCTGCTGCGGCTGTAAAACCACAACTGGAAACAACATAAGGCAGAGTGTAGAATAAAATCACATTACTGACACCCCCCATCCTGGTTGCACCGCTGCTGAATGAACAGAGTGACAGCTTGGGAAGTGACGTGGTGTAGAGTTGGGGCATATGACGGCTCACCAGGGAGCTGAATCCTCACCGAAACAGACCCCAGCGCCCGGGCGCTCCTGGCTGGGATCCATCACTTCCGCTCCCCGAGCTTATTTATAGATCTCGGCCTCACAGAGGGAAGCATGTGAGCGGGCGGTGGAGTGTAGCGTGTGTGTTGTTTTCTGCAGGGATCCCATGCTACAGGGATTAGAGAGGGTTTGATGCAGTGAGATAGCTGAGCCACAAATCTCTCTGCTTCCACCTCACCAAGCTTTGTGTGTTTACGATCAGGACACAAGGTTTAGGAGAAAGACTGGTGGTGAAAGACTGGTGCTTTTTATTGTTTATTCTCTCCCCATGCCATTTGGAAAGCAGGAAAAATCGATTCCAAAAACTACAGCGAAAGATCAGCTGAGAGAATCTGAGGATAAAGGTGCCAACAAGCCCATCGAAGCTCGGTCAGAAAAGTTACCGGGAGGTTTTAGCCTGGAAATGGAGGCAGTGAACCAGAAAAGCAAACAGTTTCCCTGAAGACAACACGACTCATTGCATGATATTTAGGCAGTAGCAGATGTCTCACAGAGGCAGAGTGTGGTTAAATAACTCAACCAGTTCAACCAGCAGAGAAAATCTGAAGCCAGTGTCTTTGTCAGGCATTTGTTTGCTTCTTTTGACCTCTTTATCGTCTTTTAGAAAATGTAAAGAAAATGTAGCTGTTTCCTCTTCACAAACACCAACAAACTCTCACATTTTGCAGGTTTAAAGTGTCTAATAAATCACTTTATATGATAAAATAGTAGCAGAACAGCAGATCCTCCTCCTACTCATCCATCCCCAATGTAATTGACATTCTGTCTTGTTTTTTTCAAGCCTGGCAGATACAGTCTGTTTGAATCACCAGCATTCGCCACGCTGTAAATCCCTGCAGCTCCTCTTCTTCTGGAGAGTAGCAGGTGGCACAAATGCTAAAACTGCGGAGGTTAACACAAACTCTCGAGACTAAGCAGAGGTCTAAACTGATCCTGTCTCGTGTTTTTGTCTTAGATGTGTCCAGAGCAACATTGTGCTGCTCACCCAGGCCTTCAGGAAGAAGTTTGTCATCCCAGACTTCCAGTCCTTCTGCGCCCACATCGACGACCTCTATGAAAACGCCAAAAACCTGTCAGGAGGGCAGGTGAGAAGTAAATCTGTCTGCAGAGACAGAGCTGTTTTAACTGATGATTTATTGTTATCTTCTTTATATTCATGCTGTAGTTCTGGTGTTTTACCACAGATGAAGGTGGATTCATTCATCATTTATTCACATAGAGAAACTGTGCTGCAGGCTGCAGATGTTTCTGCTGAGAGAGCAGAAGAGAGTGTTTTTCCTGCCAGGCTGCAGACTTAGACTGATCATAATCTGCTTGTGTTACCATTTGCCATATTAACAACCAGAAACAAACTGTTGTGTAACGCTGTAGGTGGCAGACTACATTCCCCAGCTGGCCCGCTTCAGTCCAGACCTGTGGGCCGTTGCCCTGTGCACCGTCGACGGACAGAGGTACGGTTTCAGGCTGTCACCAGATTTGAGAAGATTTCTCCTCTTTTAAACAGTCATGAAACTTTCACAGCCACTAAAACATTGTTTTGCTCCTTGCTTCGTGTTTGTCTCACACGTTTCCCGGCAGAAAGCTGTCGAGGCTTGTTCTCAGAAGCAGCTGTCAGGAGAGAGAGCAGCTCTTCAGCTGAAGTGAAATCCAAGCTAATTAATAATGCAGAAACAAAAGATCACACGACACAGTTTAAGATTTGAAGCTGAAGATTGTGCGTCAGTGTACAAATAATGGATTTGTGTCTCCTTGTCTTAGGCACACTGTCGGCGACACCAAGGTTCCCTTCTGTCTTCAGTCTTGCGTCAAGCCACTGAAATACGCCATCGCCGTCCACGACCACGGCACAGAGTACGTCCACCGCTTTATCGGCAAAGAGCCCAGCGGTCTGCGATTCAACAAGCTCTTCCTGAACGAGGACGGTGAGGAAACACTCACTCATACCAACCTCTCTCTCTCTCTCCTCTCTGTGTGTTTGTGACTCAGTCGGCTGTGGTTGGACTTTCTCTCTGTAAGAGGATCCATCTCCAGGCCTGGTTGCCATGGAACTGAGATAAATTGTTAATGAGAGGTTTCAGCAGTGAGGCAGAATAAAAACAAGAGTGGTCAGTGTGTAACAGAGACTTAAGAACAAGCTGCTCGCACGTGGTTCTGTAAAAACCAGACAGGACTGAGAAGCAGGGAGAGCAGAGACAATGAGACTCTGTATTAGAAAGTAACCGTCCTGTTGTGTTTGGAGATCGTTTCCCACAGGTCTGAAGAGTTGGCATAGATCAGTCTGTTTAAGGAGCTGTTTGTAAGTTCACCTGTCACCTGTCTGATTGCTATCAGACTTTGTGTAGAAGTCAAAGTTTCTCCAACAAACCTCATTAATCTACTGCAGTTTTTACTTCCTTACTCCCATCCAACTGTCCAGTGTCTCACACTAAAACGATAACATGTGTCTATGGTCTGTGCATGTGTTGTGTTTAGATACTCAGCTAACCCCCGCTGTGGCTATTTTGAGAGGCGAGCTATCTGTTTCTACAGGAACGCCGTATGTGTGGTCAAAAATATCCATGTCTGAGTGATGTGGTTGGTCAGTTGGTTGTAAACAGTCCAAACTGACTTTCTTACGAAGGAAGAAATCACAGTCAGAGTTTGAAGTGTTTACAGATAATACTGGTTGGATGTGAAATATACAGCGTACTGAACACTAGTGATTCTGCGTATCAGAACCAAAAGATACAGACACTCGTTGTCTCTGTAAACACATTAATAGTTACTTTAAAAATAGCTTTATTTATATAGACTTTTGAAAACAAAGTGCTGTGCGTGCATAAAACAGAGTAAAGCAATAAAAAACACAAGGAAAATAGATGAGATGTGAGTAAATAAGGGAAATAAAACAGAAGATCACAGTTATGTATGTAAAAACTATAAAAATAACATAATGTAAAAAATCCTTTAACTCAGGTTTAGAAAACAGTGGACAAAACAAACTTTCCAGCTGTTGAAAAGGTTTGAAAATCCTTGAAAAACCCGCACTGTTCATGCTGTGCAGCCGCCGTCAGCAGACCTGACATTAAACCCAGAGATCTGTAAAAACTGTTTGTTTCTAAATGGAAATGTGAGAAAGCTCCAGGTTTCCTCTCTTTGTTGTTATCTAACAAAGCACAGAACTCGCCAGAGACGGAAATGTTCCAGCTGTTTATTTTTACTTTTTAGTTTTTCTAAAAACATTGTTCTGGCCTGTTGCATAAGAAGATTAAAAACACAGAGGTTTCAGCAGTGTAAGTGTGTTATAATGTTGATTTCTATTTTTTCTTTTGCAGATAAACCACACAACCCCATGGTTAATGCTGGTGCTATCGTCTGCACCTCCCTCATCAAGGTAAGCTGCATTTACATTTTATTTTGAAAACACGCCCCACAATCTGACATTTATCATTTTCTGTCTTTAAATGTAGATTTTGTTTTTATGTCAGGGCTTACTTCAGTTTCAGACAGGTCATTTTGCAGCTGATTTTTAACGGCAGCGAGAAAGTTGTGTCCAAAGAGAATTAGTCTGAAATAAAATTATAATCGTCTGGAGAATGTGTGTCCGGCAGATTACTGTATACGGGGGAGATTAAGGTTATAGATAATCACGCTGAAAGGGGATTTGGTTGAAAGCGCTTGGATATCCTGCACTGAGAGTTCATAGAGTCCACACACACACACAGAGTGGGTGGAGATGGAGACCAGTCAGTTCAGCTGCAGCTTTAATCAGAGAAACTGCTCTGTTACCTGAGCGCTTCATTACAGATCCTCCTCTGACCTTCAGACTCACAGGGACCTGGTTTCACCGCTCTGTTAGAAACACAAGAGCACCACCTGCTGATCCAAGACCTAAAATATACACGAGCATCAACAGGAGTCCATGAGGGCTCCTCAGAGTTTGTTTAATTATTGTATTACATTCACACAGAGAGAGAAGACTGTGACTTATCTTCTGTTTCATTCTTTCCTGCACTGAATCACACGAGAACGCAGCTTCAGACAACATGTTTTAACTTCTATTAAAGGATAAGTCTGTCTCTGTCTGTGTCTGACATTATGATAGGATTCCTACAGAGACAGAAACATAACCAGAAACACATCTATAGATCACTACCAGACTCCATTGAGAAAAACAGGGATTTTACTGGGAGCTGCTGGAATAGTCGTCTCCTCCATTTCTCGCCAGACGGAGCTCAACAGTAATAAAATAATGAACTTCTGCACAGAAATCTATTAAATCCTTGGCAGCCGGCTTTGCAGAATTGCCAATAAACTAATTTCTCTCCTGGGAAATGAAAAGACGTTGGACTTTGGAGGTTTAATTATGTCGCTCACAGTGTGAAGAAATCTTTGGAGATCGTCCATCACACGGTAACACGTGGTTGTTGGAGGAATCTCAGGACGTAGGACGTGGTTTAGCAGGACACTGGCTTCGTTTACATACACAGAATATTCTGGGTTTTGCTCTTATTTGCTATGTTTGTATTGTTGGCCACATAAGCAGCAAACCACCACACTGCTACACAAAAACATCCTCCACCACAGTCTCATAAATCACTGATCTACACTGACACATAGAAATGATAATAGTAACCCAGTCCTGACAACATGTGTAAACAAACACTGGGTATTCATGAACCTTTTATTCTCTAACACCCACTGTTTTATAGTAGAAACTACTGTCACAGAAAGAAATGAGGCTTTAAACACAGTCGTTATGTCGTGTTATTAACAGAGGAAGTTCAGGGATTAATGACAGAGAGCTTCTGCTTTTTTCTATTTTTATTTTCTTAATCACACTGTTGTATTTTTGGTGCATTTGGTGCAGCCGTTTTATTTCTTTATCTTTCGCAGAGTAGATGAATCATCCAGTATCTTTTGTTGCCGTAACATTGCATGGGAATAATACTCAACACAATCAGACATTCAGATGATGATTAATCACTATTTTAGGATTTTGGGGTTTGAAAATTTGAGCTCAGGGAAGAGAAAATATGTGTTAACTCCTCGTGTTGTTCTGCGGATTATTCCCAGTTTCCACTGAATCCCAAAACCATTGATCCACGTAATAAACCCAGGTTCTGTCAGGGGCTGTTTGCATGCGTCCCTCCTCCTCTCTCCTCTGATCTACACCTCATTTTCAAATGTACCTTTTCAAGGCTCGTTGTGTGGTTTTATGTGTTGTTGCATATTTTACAGCATTAGGATCTTTGGGAAATTATGACCACAGCAACAGGTCAATGACGTTGGTAATTTTTTCCTTTTTAATCATTTTTTCCCCTCTCTCTCTCTTTGGTCTGGATTCTGTGACAAGCTTTTAGCCTTCACATGGCCGTTTAATGATTGTTTTAAAAGTTGCTTTTATACTCTTCACCTGCATCCTCCAAACTGTTTATACGTCTGGATTATAAACAGTGCAGCTCTGCCTCAACTCAAACACTGGTTTTATATCATGTCCATTGTTCTGTAGAGAAGGTTTTGTTATTTTCATTTCTAGATATGTTTCTATTCATGAGTTAGAGCAGTTAAATCCTTCTACCTGGGATTCTCATAGATCTGCAGTAGTTCTCTGTATTCACACTGCAAGCTACGTGGCTAATGAGTTGTTAGCATCTGTGTGTGCAGAGATGAACGCTGGTTTTTAACTGATCTAAACCAAAGTTACACAGAGACAACAGAGATTTTAAGATAAATAAAGATAAATGGTCGTTTGGACCTAATAATAGATGTAAATAATCAATATACAAGTTTTCAAAGAAGATACTGTTATAAAATAGGCTGCAGTAAAGAAATATAGTGAGTTGTTGAATAGAAATATGTTAAAATACATGCAGAAGTTTGGAATAATGAGCTCTACCATCACCAGACTGTAACAGGTAACCAGTCAAATTAGTGGGAAGCTGTTTGCAGTGTGAATACACCATAAAGTTTATTAAACTAACTCACCAGCTGCAGCTTTGTCCAACACACACACTCCACATTAACACACCTGTAGACTCAGGGTGTTGTCGTCTCTCGCTGTAGTTAGTTTAAAACAAGTTCAGCTGAAGAGAAACTATTTTTTTTTGTTGTAGTTTTTTGTTTCTTTTCTTTTCTGAAAGCCTGAGTGGATTAACTGTTTTATTTCACCTCCTCCATCTCCAGCTAGTCTCCCACCTCTAATCTTAATTCATCTGGTGTCATGACTGGTTTTGATTGGCCACGTAACTGATGAATTTAGTTTAATATCATAGAGATGTGGATCTTATGTAATAGTGCTAATGTCTTGACGTGTCAGAGGCAGTTTGATGTGTTTTAGATGTTTTTCTGGTTGAAGTGTTTTATTAATAATCTCACTGTTCTGTTTGTGTTTCAGCAAGGGGCAAGCAACGCTGAGAAGTTTGATTATGTGAGTATTACATGAGGAATTACATATTTTCATTATCACTCAGTCTGCTGGTTATTTTCTTGATTAATTGATTGGTTATTTGGTCTTTAAAGTGTCAGTAACTAACAGAAAATCACTGTAATATTCAGCTGTTTTTGTCTGATTATCCAGAACAAAAAAGATCTTTAATTTACTGTTGAAAAAGATGAAGAAAACCAGCAGATACTCATATTCACTCAACCAGTGGATATTTTACTTGTTGCTTCCTTAATGTGATGAGGAATCTGTTACAAACCCCTCCTCATTTTAGTTTAGATTTTTAAAATGTTGAATATTGAGCTGTTGATCATTTTGTGCTGCTCTGCTCTGCAGGTCATGAACTTTATGAACAAACTGGCAGGAAACGAGTACGTCGGCTTCAGCAACGCCACGTGAGTAAAACACTTCATCAGTGATGAGTTCAAGGACACTCAGCAACTTTTCGAGACAAAATCGTTCAGTCAGGGCAGTTTGAGTTTTATATAACACGAGCTGAGTCATGGTGTTTAAAGAACAAACCTCTCCCCCTCTTCTCTCTGTGTCCCAGTTTCCAGTCGGAGCGAGAGTCTGGAGACAGAAACTTTGCCATCGGCTACTACCTGAAGGAGAAGAAGGTGAGGTCAAAGGTCACCTGCAGCTGAGAGCTGAGGAGAGATGTTATTTAACCTGAAGAGTGGAAACTGTCTGACAGAGCTGCAGCTGGTTTTATTTCTCTGAACCAGACTTTATGTTCTTGAATTTATAGAGTTACAATCCACATAAATTATATTTATTGATCAGTTTTGATAAAGTTTAAACTGATCTCTGAAACTTTGCTGCTGCTTTGATTTAATGTTGTTTTTGCTGCGTTAATTATTCTCCTGTTATTTGCTTTGCACCAGTTAATTTGACGGTTTGACTGTGTTTTTGTTCTTCCAGTGTTTCCCAGAGGGCACAGACATGACCTCCATCCTGGACTTCTACTTCCAGGTGAACACAGGAAATTTAAAAGTCCAGTTGGTTGTTTAATTTCATTTAAATATTCCTCAAAAAGACACAAACTCATCCTGGATTTTTATTTTTGAGTTGACATCTCCACACTTAGTTTATTCTAAAGCATGAAAGCAAAGGTTTGGATCCTCCTGTTGTGGCGTTAAAGCAGATTTCTAACTGTTCTTCTCCGTCAGTTGTGCTCCATCGAGGTGACGTGCGAGAGCGCCAGCGTCATGGCGGCGACTCTGGCCAACGGCGGCTTCTGTCCAATCACGGGAGAGCGAGTGCTGAGCCCCGAGGCGGTGCGAAACACCCTGAGTCTGATGCATTCCTGCGGCATGTACGACTTCTCCGGACAGTTCGCTTTCCACGTGAGTGACTTAACACGTCTTCCAGTGAGCAGCCATTTTGGACACACCAACAAATGAATCGTCTTTGTGTTTCAGGTCGGGCTGCCGGCGAAATCCGGTGTCGCCGGCGGGATTCTGCTGGTCGTACCAAATGTGATGGGCATCATGTGTTGGTCTCCTCCTCTGGACAAGCTGGGCAACAGCGTCAGAGGCATCCAGTTCTGCACGGTAACCTCGGCTTTAATCTTTTTATTTTTAAGCAGCATAAAAAACATCACTCAGCTTTTCCTCAGTCTGACTGAGTTTCTCCTCTTCCTCTTTCAGGACCTGGTTTCTCTCTGTAACTTTCACAACTACGACAATCTGAGGCACTTTGCAAAGAAACTGGATCCTCGCAGGGAAGGAGGAGACCAGAGGGTGAGTCGACCTCCTCCTCCTCCTGTATTTTCATCCATATACTTTACTCGCTCTTATTTTCCTCTAGTTACAGATTATTTTTATTTTTAGTCTAAATGTCACTTTAACAGACACTGAAACACTTTGCGTCATATCCTCCCTCCTGTGTGCTCAGCGTCCTGGATGCTGGGTGACCTTGTCTGCAGGATTTTAATCCACAGCGCCATCTGCTGGGAAAATACTGAACCAACACATATTCCTTTAAAAAATCCTGATTCTACTCTTTTCTTAATAGAGTTTTGTTGTTTGACTTAACATGTGTTTCACCTGCAGTTTATAACATTGAAAATAATAATAATTTGATTTCTTTAACACTCAAAACGAGAGTTACTGACACAAATATCAGACAGTTATCAACAAAATGAAGATAAAATACATAAATATGGAGACAAAAGAGGGAAAATGCATAATAATCTTTATTGCAAAGGGATTTCTTTAATATGTGGCTCAGCTTTAATCATTTTGTTGTTGTGTTTCAGGTGAAGTCAGTGATCAATCTGCTGTTTGCTGCGTACACTGGAGACGTCTCAGCTCTGAGGAGGTAACGAGTCTTTCTTTCTTTAAAAGGGGAAAATATTCAGATTTAAAATCTCTAAAACCAAAAAAGAAGGTGTTTCTTTAATTAGTTAATTTAACGTTTATCCGTCCAGGTTTGCCTTGTCGTCCATGGACATGGAGCAGAGGGACTACGACTCCAGGACGGCTCTGCATGTGGCAGCTGCTGAAGGTGAAACACTCAGAGGACGATTAAACGTGTTAATGAGTCAGATTAATCAGAGTGTGTGTTAATAAAGCTGATGTGTGTGTGTGTGTGTGTTTCAGGACACACTGAGGTGGTGCGCTTCCTGCTGGAGGCCTGTAAAGTCAACCCGGTTCCCAGAGACAGGTAACAAATAACAGAATTCAGTTTCACAAATTATAAACAAATTCACATTTTTTAAAGACCTGAACTGCACTGATGTTCAGTTTAAGTCCAACATGGCTCCTCTGACTGTTTCCTTATCTGCAGGTGGGGGAACACGCCGATGGATGAGGCCGTCCACTTCGGCCACCACGACGTGGTCACCATCCTCCGCGACTACCACAACCAGTACAGCCCTCAGGACAGTGCCGCCGAGAAGCAGAGCGCAGAGAAGAACCTGGACGGGATGCTCTGAGGGCGAGAGGAGGAAGAGAAACAGGAAGCTGGGTGGCAGAAAAAGTCAAGGTGGACGGTGCGCTCTGAGGGGAGAAATAAAATCATTTTGCACTCGAGGATCTTAAATGTAGATCAGAGAGGAAAAGCACACGCACAGAGAACAGTTCAGAACATTAAAACAACACAGATAATAAACTGTACAGAGAAAAACTACTAAATAATCCTCTTAAAAATAGGGCCACCGTCCCTCCAGTGTAAAAGCTCCTCATCATGTCGTTAGTAGATGTTGTTGGTTTTGTATTATATTCATGTACGTACCACACTTGGGGAAATATTTTTATTTTCATTTCTCCTCCTGTATTTTATCGTCAGCTTTGTAGCTCTGTAGGAAACGAACCAGGCCACCAGCTGAATGCTGGGTAAATTCAGCTGTGGCTGTTAGAAAGTGGATGGGACTTTTAATTTTTTATTCCGAAAGGCTGAAACAGGAAGCAGCAAGACGGTTTTCACTCCCCAGTTAAAAACCTTCTTCACTTCATCGTCACAGCGTGGTGGAATGTATCTTCCTCCCTCCTGAAAAACAAAAAAAAGAGAGAACACTTAGGTGTGTTTGTACATGTGTGATATTTATTTATCTGTTTAAGATAAACTGTACATTCATGTCGTGTGTGTATATTCCTGAGGTAAATTAGTGTAAATACAAACAGGTTCTCGTCCGGTGGATTCAGCTTTCATCACGGAAAAACTCTAAAATATTTAATATTTTAATTTGTCACTTTAATTCAACTTTTAAAATTCACAAGTTAAAAGCTTTCTGTTTTGTTTTTCTTCTCACAAAACTGGATTTTTATTTTCTCTGCTTTATTATTTACTATTTATTTTAGTTTTTTTAATGTGTAACATGAAGAAATAATGTAAGCAAATCAGCCAAAGTTCAGGTTGAAAGAGTTCAAATTTCCTACATATCTGATGCGACACTGCCAGTGCTGAATTACTGTAACGCGCCACCAACAACATGAGAAGCTTGTTCTGTGTTTTTATTTTGTTTTTAACTCGAGGTTCAAGACGTCACTGCACAAAAAAAACCTTCTGCACTCAACATTGGAGGATATTTCAAAATAATTTAATCTGGTTTTTAAAATCTCAGGAAGTAAACAATCAATATTAACTTTATTTATGAAGCACGTTTAAAACAGAGTTGAACAAAGTACTGTACAATAAAATAAGATGAAGAGAAATATAATGATATAACATAAGAGACAAAAGGTGTAAAAAGTGAAAAAATAAAAAGTTTAAGGACAATCGAAAACCTGAGAAAGTTTGTGATGGATGACATCTTGAATCTAAAATCAGCTAACTGCTGATTAAATCCAGTATTAACACTTAAACAACTGATTTAAAGGAACTATTCACTACAAACGTGCTAGAGGTCACCTGATGCTGAAGTCAGTGATAAATAAAAATGCCACTTATTCCAGTTTAAAAAAGTGAAATA
Source organism: Lates calcarifer (assembly GCF_001640805.2). Taxonomy (NCBI): domain Eukaryota; kingdom Metazoa; phylum Chordata; class Actinopteri; family Centropomidae; genus Lates; species Lates calcarifer. The sequence continues at coordinate 1,649,955 of NC_066854.1, forward strand.
TTTCTCCTTGTTGGGTGCAGCAGCTCATTTAATTTCACACTGTAACAAAGTCGAGGCTTCTAGTGCAGATGTGCAGTGTGTTATCTGATGTATCATATGAATTATGATGGTTTGTATGTAAACACTTGTTCCTGCGGAGGACTCAGGATTTTAAACACTTAAAACAACTGAAGGAGCTTTATTATAACACAGATTGTTTTGTTTTTTAATCTGTAATTTGCAAAAGAATCTGTCATACTTGAAAGATTGTGCAGATGTTTGGTTTTTCCAGAGGTTTTGAGTGTTTGTTTGTAGTGTATTGGACGTTTGGATGTTGTTTGTGTACAAAACAAACTGAACCAGGCGATGTTAACAATCCACAATCCACATTTTGTTGAAATTTAGAGCAGTGGAAAACATTTTTATCCCTCAGGTTGGGATCAGCTCATTTGGTTTGATTAAAAATGTTCATCTACAGTTAAAAAGTGGATTGAAAGAAGCACAAAACTGCAGTATTTTAGGAAGAATTAGCAATAGAAATGCAATGATTGTAAGATAAAATCAGCAATATGAATTTGAGGATTTGATATGAGCTGATCTCGACCTGCAGCTCTGCTCACTCAGCTGTTGTCAGTGAAATGAGGTGATTTTTGTTTGTGTCTGTGCAGCTGCGACTGAAGTAATCTGAATGTAAACGTGTTTGGTGTCGTTCTGTTTCCTCCTCCTTGTATATTTATGCTGCTTCAGCTCATGTCGGTGGGTTACTGAGTGTCGCAGGCAGCCCAGATATTTATTCACAGATAAAAAACATTTAATAAAAGTTAGACCTAACCTAACAGATGTCTGTATTTTTGTATAAATAGTGTGATGTTTTCATCATGAAGAAATTTATTTTGTTGTTGTTGTTGTTTTAATTTGCCGCAGCAAACATCAGCTACACCTACATATTATATGTAATATCAAAAAGATCTTTAAAAACCTTACATTTAATTTGAAATGCAACTAAACGGTAAGCATCGTTTTTTTTCGGTTGCGCATGAATGCAGCACAGGCTAACGTCCGCTCCCGCCGACAGGAAATTCAAACTGCCCCTTTGGCCCCGCCCCTCGAAAAGCTATAAATAAAACCAGCTTCACTTCCTCCCTTCAGTACTGCCTTCAGCTGCCGATACTTCAACGTCGGTGAGAAGGAGAAAAACAGTCAGACAAAATGGTGAGTATTTAAGTTAAAAACCCTTTTTAAAAATCGTACTCTGTGTTTTAGATCATTGGTTAAAGACTGTCTGTTGTTGCTGTTAAAAAAAATGCATTTTTTTTGTTTCAAATGCTGTTTTCCGGCCATTAAATGATACGCATTAAATGTAGAACAGCTCATATGTAGATTTAAAATTGCGTATAATCGTTTAAATGTCATTAAATAGACGTAAAGTCGTCTGTCTGTAATGATCCCGCCTGTGTGTGCGTAACGTTAATATGACGTGGAACGAGGCCAAAGTACTGGCGCAGTTTCAAAAAAATGGCCGACAAAATCCCCGTTAAATCGTTAAACTTATTCATCTTGTTAATTTAAAAGAAATAATAATTCAGATAGCTTGTAGAAGACCGCGTGGACCATGCGGCCGGTGTTCGTGCGGGAACTGAGAGTGAAACGGTTTTTTCCGAGTGTGAGCTGGTAGGCGCCATCAGATAACGCCCTGTCCGTGAATGTAACACAAAGGTAGTGCTTTGCAGGGAGTGAGCAGTGTGGGGGGGCAGAGAGGAGGACCTCCTCCTGCCGGTGTGGGGGGTTTACGTTCCTCCCTGTTTTTTTTAACTGATCAGCTGCTGTTCAGTCTCAGTTTGGAGGGAGGGGGGCAGAGTTAACCCCCCACAGGTCATGTGACTCAGCAGGTATGATTCATCAGGTCTGCACAAAGACTTCACCTGAGGCTCAGGACTGAATAAATGTTCCTCTAAACACCTGAAGTAGACACTGATGTTGATATTAAAGACCTTAAAATGTCCTTAAGTTATATATCAGCCATCCTTCTTTTTTTCTTTAATTGACTCTTAACTGAATCGGATGAAGACGTTTCTGTGCTGTGATGTTTCCTTGAATAAAAATAAAACCAGGGCGTATCATGGCGACAGGTTCAGGCTCTGAGGAGCTGATGTGTGATCTGGGTCAGTGTCTTCACTGCTTAGATGAAACTGAACAAACTAACAGAGACACAGTGTGAACTGGTTCATGGTGTCTGAGCCTCTGTTTTTTAACTGATCGTTGTTCCCTTGTGTTTCTGCAGCGTGAGTGTATTTCTATGCACGTCGGCCAGGCCGGCACCCAGATGGGCAATGCATGCTGGGAGCTGTATTGCCTGGAGCACGGCATCCAGCCGGACGGTCAGATGCCCAGCGACAAGACGATCGGAGGAGGAGACGACTCCTTCAACACCTTCTTCAGTGAGACTGGAGCTGGAAAACATGTTCCCAGAGCTGTGTTTGTGGACCTGGAGCCGACAGTCATCGGTAAACACTCACTTTACTCTAGTTTCACTATTTAATTTTTTCTAAGTAACTGTTTGGGGTTTTTTTCACTGAAAATACGACTAAACAGATTTTTGAAGCATCAGGATGAACCCGTTTTCTCGTTGCTCCTCAGATGAAGTTCGAACTGGAACCTACCGACAGCTCTTCCACCCTGAGCAGCTGATCACCGGGAAGGAAGACGCCGCCAACAACTACGCTCGTGGTCACTACACGGTCGGAAAGGAGATCATCGACCTGGTTCTGGACAGGACTCGTAAGCTGGTGAGTTCAAGTCCTCAGTGTTTTAATGTTTTAAACTGAGGAAGCACAGGAGTCATGTGACGTGACGACGTGTTAAAACCTCGATCTCTCCCGCAGGCCGACCAGTGCACAGGGCTCCAAGGTTTCCTCATCTTCCACTCCTTTGGAGGAGGAACCGGCTCTGGCTTCACCTCTCTGCTGATGGAGCGTCTCTCCGTCGACTACGGCAAAAAGTCCAAGCTGGAGTTTGCGGTTTACCCGGCTCCTCAGGTGTCCACGGCCGTGGTGGAGCCCTACAACTCCATCCTGACCACCCACACCACCCTGGAGCACTCGGACTGCGCCTTCATGGTGGACAACGAGGCCATCTACGACATCTGCCGCAGGAACCTGGACATCGAGCGTCCCACCTACACCAACCTCAACAGGCTGATTGGACAGATCGTCTCCTCCATCACCGCCTCCCTGCGCTTCGACGGCGCCCTGAACGTGGACCTGACGGAGTTCCAGACCAACCTGGTGCCCTACCCTCGCATCCACTTCCCTCTGGCCACCTACGCCCCTGTCATCTCTGCAGAGAAGGCCTATCACGAGCAGCTCTCTGTCGCTGACATCACCAACGCCTGCTTCGAGCCGGCCAATCAGATGGTGAAGTGCGACCCTCGTCACGGCAAGTACATGGCCTGCTGCCTCCTGTACCGCGGAGACGTGGTGCCCAAAGACGTCAACTCGGCCATCGCCACCATCAAGACGAAGCGCAGCATCCAGTTTGTGGACTGGTGTCCCACAGGCTTCAAGGTGGGCATCAACTACCAGCCTCCCACTGTGGTTCCTGGAGGAGACCTGGCCAAGGTGCAGAGGGCCGTGTGCATGCTGAGCAACACCACCGCCATCGCCGAGGCCTGGGCTCGACTGGACCACAAGTTCGACCTGATGTACGCCAAGAGGGCCTTCGTCCACTGGTACGTGGGAGAGGGGATGGAGGAGGGAGAGTTCTCGGAGGCCAGAGAGGACATGGCCGCCCTGGAGAAGGATTACGAAGAGGTGGGAACCGACAGCGTCGGGGAGGAGGACGAAGGAGAGGAGTACTAGATCGCTGAAACACCTGTTCATCGCTCCACTGGTCCCACAAAGACCAGCTCAACACCAAAGAGTGTTACTGCGACGCTGTCTGGACTCACTCCTTTCAGTTCTGCACATTCCAGTCGACCATCATGAGTTTCCTGCCTCATTTTACATTGATCCAAACTAATAAAGACCATGAAGTTTATTCTTTGTCCTGTGTTTACTCTTCAGCAGCAGATGAACTGGTCAGGCTTCTTCTTCATGGAGAAACTGGAAGCTTCAGTTCCAGCAGAAAAGTTAAAGACAGAGTTGTGTTAGTGTCAGGACCAGAGGTAAGAGAAAGTAAGAGTCAGGAAAAGACCAGAAAATGAGTCACTTTTGTTTGAATAAATGATTAAGATGAAAAATAAAGTAAATGAATTGATAGTTTCATGTCCAGCAGCAGGTAATCAGGTGGTGTTTTAGTATTTCTGTGAGGAAACTCAGATTTTTGTTGTTTCAGTTCAGGACTGAATGGACACCAGTTAATCTTCTCATGTCAGAGGAACCAGTGATTTATTTTTACTCCTTTTTAAATAGTTTCTACTGGACACAGCTCAGACTGTTTCATACAGGATTTAACTGTAATAACCCTTTAATTAGAAACAGTCTTGTTTCTGTCTCTAAAACTTCAGCCTGTGATTTTAAAATCAGATGAAGCTCTAATGACTGAACTGTTCTGGGAGCAGATTAAAGCTCCATTATGTTTCTGAGGTTTTAATCTCAGGAGCTGGGAGCTGATGTCTAAACTGTTTGTTGCCTAATTCTGGAGCAGGTTAAGTCCTGGAGCAGCAGCAGCAGCAGGGTCAGACAGTGCAGTGTTTCTGGAGTAAGCCCGCTGAGAATCATGGGAGAGAGCCGAGTGTTTTATTTCTGGGTCAGAACTCGAGGAACAAACTAAGGAGGGAACATGGATTTGTCTTTCTGTGGCATGATGGGAAGGTTCGAGGAGACGAGGCCCAACAGTCGCAGCCTGTTTGAGGTAAAGTCTTGAATGTTATTATCAGTATGTGACAACATTATGACAGGATTCCTACAGAGACAGAGCTTTTTATTAAAGAGTAATAACCAGAAATATCACTGTATATCACTACCAGACTCCATTGACAAAAACAGGAATTTTAACTGAGCAGAACTCAGGAGCTGCTGGAATATCACTGCTTCCATCTGTTAGTCTGTCTGTGTAACTGTGTGACTTTCAGTGGTGGAAGAAGTAATCAGATACTTTACTGAAGTAAAAGTACCACACAGTTACACAGACACACTAACAGGAGGCAACAGCTCCTGTGCATATATTAATAATAAAAATGTTAATTTAAAAAGCTGTAAAGGAGATTTATTAAGTGGAGAAAGTCACAGAAGTCAAGGGGAGTGATTGCAGCACTTAAACACGAAAAACGTTTATTTAGTCTCACATATACAAAATAGGTATAAGTGTCTCTGACCAGATAGCTTAGGGAGTAAGGTGAGTCCTCTGATGTTTGGAGGTTTTGTGTTCAGTTCTCAGGCCTAACAGTGAGTTTTGAAGCCCAGCATCCAAAGTAAACACTCAAGTAGTCGATGAGGTCCTGTTTGATTGTCTGGTCAGGTAGTACTGATGGTTAAAAGACTGACTCGCAATATTGAGGCTGTGAGTTCAATTCTTGCAAGACTCAATGAATTTTTGACGCCCAACACCTAAAGTGAAGACTTAAAGACTCTTAAGATCTATAGCTCAGCCATATCTGGCCAAGTAGCTCACAGTGTTAGAGTGCTGCACTGAAGTTTCAAGGTGCAGGGTTCAAATCTTGCTGAATTTTGAAATCAAACACAAGGACATAAGACTTAAGACCTCTAAAGAACAAACCTCAAGTGTCTCTGAGCTGGTAGCTTAGGGAGTAAGGTGACTGCTCTGAAGTTCAGAAGTTTTGGGTTCGAGCCTCAGAGGCTGCAGAGTTTTGAAACCCAGCATTCAAAGTAAACACTGAAAGGCTCAAATAAAGAGGGTTCAACTGTCTGAGAAGATAGCATAGACTGGTAGAACACTGCTTTGTGTTCATGAGGTTGTGAGTTCAATTCTTGGTTGAGGCAGTGAGTTTTTGAAGGCTGGTGAACAAAGGAAAGACTGAAAAACTTTTAAAAAATGAACCCCTTTGTCTGACCAAGTAGCTTGGTCAGTTAGAAGATGGACTGGAGTTAAGAGGTTGTGAGTTCAGTTCTTGTGTGAGTCAGTAGATTTTTGAGGTCCAACACACAAAGTGAAGTCTGAAAAGCACTGTGAGAGATGTTCCCAATGTGAAGGATGCTTGGTAGTGTGATGGATTTGTTTATGGCTGAAAGGTCATATGGGTCTGGGAGTGGCTAGTTCAAATCTACCCTGATACCAGTATCTGGAGCATGGGTTAGTGAAAGGGAGAATGTTTTGAAATATACTTTTGGAACTTTAAACATTTTTTTAGCTCTTCTACATGGAGCAACTATTGCTTAAAATATCCACATTCATCACATTCTCTGTGTTTTTGTCAGTGCAGTTTTTCCTCTGATAACTTGACAGTTACACCTTAACCTCAATTTTGGGCTGCGGTCCAAACCTGAATAAGACAATGGTTTTTGAAACAGTACAAAGATTATATCTGCAAAATGACTGAATATCAGCTGCTGGTAATTAAAGAATGACTGTGGCTTGATGAGGAGCAGCCCTTTAAACAGGCTGTTGGTTCAGATCCAAACATCTGACGTCCACAGATGTTTCAGTCCAAGAGAGTGGTTGCTGCACTGTCTCAGATTTAGTTTGTTCTTTGTCTATACGGTGTTTGATTCCCTGAAATAAGGCTTTTAAAAGCTTTGCAGGTACTGGAGGTGAGCATGGCAGAGGGCCATCAGCACCTGAGCTCATCAGCGCCCTCTGGTGGACACAGGCCCTGTATGTCAGTGCTCCTTCTGAAACCCTCTCAGAGCTGAGTTCAGACTCTCCCTCTTCTCCCTGAGACACACCCACTGGCTTTGGTTTGTGTTTCTGGATCAAACAACACCACACAAACACTTCTTCCCTCATGGCCTCAGCTACACTGCTGATTTTACTGATTACACGTCACTGTTAGTTTAAGTTTTCCTCATTGTTTTAAATAGAATCATTTGTTAATTGGTTTTGTTGTGTGCAACTGTGCAGCCTTGTTGTGAAGAGTAGAATTAGCGCCCTCTGGTGGACACAGGCCCTGTATGTCAGTGCTCCTTCTGAAACCCTCTCAGAGCTGAGTTCAGACTCTCCCTCTTCTCCCTGAGACACACCCACTGGCTTTGGTTTGTGTTTCTCCCTCAGCAGTAGCTTGACTCAGTGGCTTGAAGAGTTTCTGTGACTTCAAACCCCGCCCCCTGAACTCTGCACTGCCCAACTTGGTACAACCCAAGTCCCCTCTCCCTCCTCTCCCTCATCTCCCTTCTCCACCTCACCAAGCAATTGAGTTGGAAAAACTAAGGATTGATATTGTGCAGGTTCAAAGAGATGGTCAGGCAGTACAAACCTTTAATGGTTCAGTCATGTTGAGAACATGTTTGTCTTCCATCTTATCAGTTTTGGTGAAACTTTAGTTAAATCTAATGCTGTGATATGTTTTTAGCTCTTGATATTTTTTATTTTTACCCTCTCAAAGTCACCTTATCTGAGAAGCCATGTCTGGGCATTAACATCCTGACAAGTTTTATTCCTAGCTTCACCAAACTTTGTAAGATCGCTGTGTTGTCTCTCTGCCCTGTGTGCCTGTCACTTGCAGTGTGGCTGCTTTCTTTGCAGATACTGGAGGTGAGCATGGTCATGAGCACCTGAGCTCATCAGCGCCCTCTGGTGGACACAGGCCCTGTATGTCAGTGCTCCTTCTGAAACCCTCTCAGAGCTGAGTTCAGACTCTCCCTCTTCTCCCTGAGACACACCCACTGGCTTTGGTTTGTGTTTCTCCCTCAGCAGTAGCTTGACTCAGTGGCTTGAAGAGTTTCTGTGATTTCAAACCCCGCCCCCTGAACTCTGCACTGCCCAACTTGGTACAACCCAAGTCCCTCTCCCTCCTCTCCCTCCTCTCCTCCTCTCCCTCCTCCACCTCATCCAGCAATCCAGTTGGAAAAACTAAGGATTGATATTGTGCAGGTTCAAAGAGATGGTCAGGCAGTACAAACCTTTAATGGTTATTATATCTGCAAAATGACTGAATATCAGCTGCTGGTAATTAAAGAATGGCTGTGGATCTAATTCTTTTGTTGAGGCAACTAGTCCAGATTTATAAAACAGAATTTCATTGCTGATTTGAACCAAAATACAGTACATGAATCTGGCTTGAAGCCTAAACCCCACCAGTAAGACTGGAGTCTGAGAAATGACGCTCCAAAATACAGACTGAGAACCTCTTGACCTTTGTGACCCAGGGGCTTGATGAGGAGCAGCCCTTTAAACAGGCTGTTGGTTCAGATCCAAACATCTGACGTCCACAGATGTTTCAGTCCAAGAGAGTGGTTGCTGCACTGTCTCAGATTTAGTTTGTTCTTTGTCTATACGGTGTTTGATTCCCTGAAATAAGGCTTTTAAAAGCTTTGCAGATACTGGAGGTGAGCATGGCAGAGGGCCATCAGCACCTGAGCTCATCAGCGCCCTCTGGTGGACACAGGCCCTGTATGTCAGTGCTCCTTCTGAAACCCTCTCAGAGCTGAGTTCAGACTCTCCCTCTTCTCCCTGAGACACACCCACTGGCTTTGGTTTGTGTTTCTGGATCAAACAACACCACACAAACACTTCTTCCCTCATGGCCTCAGCTACACTGCTGATTTTACTGATTACACGTCACTGTTAGTTTAAGTTTTCCTCATTGTTTTAAATAGAATCATTTGTTAATTGGTTTTGTTGTGTGCAACTGTGCAGCCTTGTTGTGAAGAGTAGAATTAGCGCCCTCTGGTGGACACAGACCCTGTATGTCAGTGCTCCTTCTGAAACCCTCTCAGAGCTGAGTTCAGACTCTCCCTCTTCTCCCTGAGACACACCCACTGGCTTTGGTTTGTGTTTCTCCCTCAGCAGTAGCTTGACTCAGTGGCTTGAAGAGTTTCTGTGACTTCAAACCCCGCCCCCTGAACCTGCACTGCCCAACTTGGTACAGCCCAAGTCCCCTCTCCCTCCTCTCCCTCCTCTCCCTCCTCCACCTCACCAAGCAATTGAGTTGGAAAAACTAAGGATTGATATTGTGCAGGTACAAAGAGATGGTCAGGCAGTACAAACCTTTAATGGTTCAGTCATGTTGAGAACATGTTTGTCTTCCATCTTATCAGTTTTGGTGAAACTTTAGTTAAATCTAATGCTGTGATATGTTTTTAGCTCTTGATATTTTTTATTTTTACCCTCTCAAAGTCACCTTATCTGAGAAGCCATGTCTGGGCATTAACATCCTGACAAGTTTTATTCCTAGCTTCACCAAACTTTGTAAGATCGCTGTGTTGTCTCTCTGCCCTGTGTGCCTGTCACTTGCAGTGTGGCTGCTTTCTTTGCAGATACTGGAGGTGAGCATGGTCATGAGCACCTGAGCTCATCAGCGCCCTCTGGTGGACACAGGCCCTGTATGTCAGTGCTCCTTCTGAAACCCTCTCAGAGCTGAGTTCAGACTCTCCCTCTTCTCCCTGAGACACACCCACTGGCTTTGGTTTGTGTTTCTCCCTCAGCAGTAGCTTGACTCAGTGGCTTGAAGAGTTTCTGTGACTTCAAACCCCGCCCCCTGAACCTGCACTGCCCAACTTGGTACAGCCCAAGTCCCCTCTCCCTCCTCTCCCTCCTCTCCTCCTCTCCCTCCTCCACCTCATCCAGCAATCCAGTTGGAAAAACTAATGATTGATATTGTGCAGGTACAAAGAGATGGTCAGGCAGTACAAACCTTTAATGGTTATTATATCTGCAAAATGACTGAATATCAGCTGCTGGTAATTAAAGAATGGCTGTGGATCTAATTCTTTTGTTGAGGCAACTAGTCCAGATTTATAAAACAGAATTTCATTGCTGATTTGAACCAAAATACAGTACATGAATCTGGCTTGAAGCCTAAACCCCACCAGTAAGACTGGAGTCTGAGAAATGACGCTCCAAAATACAGACTGAGAACCTCTTGACCTTTGTGACCCAGGGGCTTGATGAGGAGCAGCCCTTTAAACAGGCTGTTGGTTCAGATCCAAACATCTGACGTCCACAGATGTTTCAGTCCAAGAGAGTGGTTGCTGCACTGTCTCAGATTTAGTTTGTTCTTTGTCTATACGGTGTTTGATTCCCTGAAATAAGGCTTTTAAAAGCTTTGCAGATACTGCAGGTGAGCATGGCAGAGGGCCATCAGCACCTGAGCTCATCAGCGCCCTCTGGTGGACACAGGCCCTGTATGTCAGTGCTCCTTCTGAAACCCTCTCAGAGCTGAGTTCAGACTCTCCCTCTTCTCCCTGAGACACACCCACTGGCTTTGGTTTGTGTTTCTCCCTCAGCAGTAGCTTGACTCAGTGGCTTGAAGAGTTTCTGTGACTTCAAACCCCGCCCCCTGAACTCTGCACTGCCCAACTTGGTACAACCCAAGTCCCCTCTCCCTCCTCTCCCTCCTCTCCCTCCTCCACCTCACCAAGCAATTGAGTTGGAAAAACTAAGGATTGATATTGTGCAGGTACAAAGAGATGGTCAGGCAGTACAAACCTTTAATGGTTCAGTCATGTTGAGAACATGTTTGTCTTCCATCTTATCAGTTTTGGTGAAACTTTAGTTAAATCTAATGCTGTGATATGTTTTTAGCTCTTGATATTTTTTATTTTTACCCTCTCAAAGTCACCTTATCTGAGAAGCCATGTCTGGGCATTAACATCCTGACAAGTTTTATTCCTAGCTTCACCAAACTTTGTAAGATCGCTGTGTTGTCTCTCTGCCCTGTGTGCCTGTCACTTGCAGTGTGGCTGCTTTCTTTGCAGATACTGGAGGTGAGCATGGTCATGAGCACCTGAGCTCATCAGCGCCCTCTGGTGGACACAGGCCCTGTATGTCAGTGCTCCTTCTGAAACCCTCTCAGAGCTGAGTTCAGACTCTCCCTCTTCTCCCTGAGACACACCCACTGGCTTTGGTTTGTGTTTCTCCCTCAGCAGTAGCTTGACTCAGTGGCTTGAAGAGTTTCTGTGACTTCAAACCCCGCCCCCTGAACTCTGCACTGCCCAACTTGGTACAACCCAAGTCCCTCTCCCTCCTCTCCCTCCTCCACCTCATCCAGCAATCCAGTTGGAAAAACTAAGGATTGATATTGTGCAGGTACAAAGAGATGGTCAGGCAGTACAAACCTTTAATGGTTATTATATCTGCAAAATGACTGAATATCAGCTGCTGGTAATTAAAGAATGGCTGTGGATCTAATTCTTTTGTTGAGGCAACTAGTCCAGATTTATAAAACAGAATTTCATTGCTGATTTGAACCAAAATACAGTACATGAATCTGGCTTGAAGCCTAAACCCCACCAGTAAGACTGGAGTCTGAGAAATGACGCTCCAAAATACAGACTGAGAACCTCTTGACCTTTGTGACCCAGGGGCTTGATGAGGAGCAGCCCTTTAAACAGGCTGTTGGTTCAGATCCAAACATCTGACGTCCACAGATGTTTCAATCCAAGAGAGTGGTTGCTGCACTGTCTCAGATTTAGTTTGTTCTTTGTCTATACGGTGTTTGATTTCCTGAAATAAGGCTTTTAAAAGCTTTGCAGATACTGGAGGTGAGCATGGCAGAGGGCCATCAGCACCTGAGCTCATCAGCGCCCTCTGGTGGACACAGGCCCTGTATGTCAGTGCTCCTTCTGAAACCCTCTCAGAGCTGAGTTCAGACTCTCCCTCTTCTCCCTGAGACACACCCACTGGCTTTGGTTTGTGTTTCTGGATCAAACAACACCACACAAACACTTCTTCCCTCATGGCCTCAGCTACACTGCTGATTTTACTGATTACACGTCACTGTTAGTTTAAGTTTTCCTCATTGTTTTAAATAGAATCATTTGTTAATTGGTTTTGTTGTGTGCAACTGTGCAGCCTTGTTGTGAAGAGTAGAATTAGTGCCCTCTGGTGGACACAGACCCTGTATGTCAGTGCTCCTTCTGAAACCCTCTCAGAGCTGAGTTCAGACTCTCCCTCTTCTCCCTGAGACAGTGATAATAGTACTAGGTCTTAATGTCCAAACATGGCTTCTCAGATAAGGTGTTTGTCAGGTTATAAAAACAGAATAATATCAAAGGCTGAAAACATGAAAACAAGGGCCGTGTACAGGCCTTGTTTTCTGGACCTGTTCATGTCAATGTCTGAACAAAATCAGAGATGGTGCTGCAGAAACCTTTTCTGATCTGATATGGAATGACCCCTCTGAAGTTCTTGGGTTTGAGTTGTGGTGGATTTTGATGAAGTCCAGGACCCTCTGTAAACTCCCAAAGGCTCCAGGAAATAAGTGTGAAGGGTCTGATGAGATAGCTGAACCTTTAGGTTCTGAGGATGTGGATTTGACTCAGTTGTGGGTCGTACAAGCAGAGATTTTTGAATCAAAGTCTGACAAAAGCCTCTGATCAACACGTCGCCTTATAGCTCACACCAACACTGAAGTTCAGAGTTATCGGTTCCTCTGGTTTTGAGGTCTTGGGTCAGAGGCTGCAGAGTTTTGATGCCCAGCACTCAAAGTAAACACTGAAAGGCTCAAAGAAATGTGTCTCAGCTGTCTGACAAGATGGCGCAGACTGGTAGAACACTGACTCATGTTCAAGAGTCGTGAGTTCAATTCTTGGTTGAGGCAGTGAGTTTTTGAAGGCTGGTGTGCAGATCACAGAGTGAAATGCTTGAAAAAAGGAGTTCAGGTGTCTCACCACATAGGTCAGTGGTTAAGGAGATGGACTGGGTCTCAAGAGTTGGTGAGTTCAATTCTTGCTTGCGTCAAAGAGTTTTTGAAGACTGGTGTGCAAAAGAAAGGCTGAAATGCTTAAAGAAAGAGTCCTCCACTGTCTGACAAGATGGCGCAGACTGGTAGAACATTGACTCATGTTCAAGAGTCGTGAGTTCAATTCTTGGTTGAGGCAGTGGGTTTTTGAAGGCTGGTGTGCAGATCACAGAGTGAAATGCTTGAAAAAAGAAGCTCAGGTGTCTCACCCTGTAGGTCAGTGGTTAAAGAGACGGACTGGGAATCAAGAGTTCGTGAGTTCAATTCTTGGTTGAGACAAAGAGTTTTTGAAGACTGGTGTGCAAAAGAAAGGCTGAAATGCTTAAAGAAAGAGTCCTCCACCGTCTGACAAGATGGCGCAGACTGGTAGAACACTGACTCATGTTCAAGAGTCGTGAGTTCAATTCTTGGTTGAGGCAGTGAGTTTTTGAAGGCTGGTGTGCAGATCACAGAGTGAAATGCTTGAAAAAAGAAGCTCAGGTGTCTCACCCTGTAGGTCAGTGGTTAAAGAGAAGGACTGGGAATCAAGAGTCGTGAGTTCAATTCTTGGTTGCGACAAAGAGTTTTTCACTTTCAACTGCCAAAATGAAGAAGCCAAATGCGCCACGAGCATTAGTCACATCAGATCCTCAGTGGTGCAGTGGATTTGTCTGCAGGCAAGAGGTTGTGATTGGGAACCAAGAGGTTGCAGGTTCAAGTCTTGGTTGAGACAAAGAGTTTTTCACTTTCAACAGCCAAAATGAAGATGTCAAATACGCCCGGAGCTCTGTTCATATCAGATGCACGGTGGTGCAGTGGGTTCGTCAGCGGCCGGATGGTCGACTGGTCTGGGAGAGGCCGGTTCGAATCCCCTTCACTGCCAGCGTCTGGGTTAGGGGGTAGCAGGAGAGGATAATTTAGTTCGGGGGGGGGAGGTAGCTGGGGGGGAGGGGCTAGATCAGGTGGGGGGGGCTAGGTAGGAGGAGCTAGAGGGGGGTGGGGCTAGGTAGGAGGAGCTAGAGGGGGGCGGGGCTAGGTAGGAGGAGCTAGAGGGGGCGGGGCAGGTAGGAGGGATTAGAGTAGGTAGGAGGAGTCAGGGGGAGGGGCAGGTAGGAGGGGCTAGAGTAGGTAGGAGGAGTCAGGGGGAGGGGCAGGTAGGAGGAGCTAGAGGGGGCGGGGCAGGGAGGAGGAGTCAGGGGGAGGGGCAGGGAGGAGGAGCTAGAGTAGGTAGGAGGAGTCAGGGGGAGGGGCAGGTAGGAGGAGCCAGAGGGGGGGTGGGGCAGGAGGAAGGGAGGGAGTGACTTATTGGTTTTATAGGACATGCTTGTGCGTACAAGGTGCTTTTGAAACTTTTTAGCCAGCAAGAACTGGAGCACATGGAACAAACATTTGGTAACTCTTACTTAAAATATCCACACATTTATCACATTTTCTGCATTTTTATTGTTGTTAGTGCAGTTTTACACTGTTAACTATTAACTTTAGCATTAGCTTTAACTTTAACATTAACTTTAACATTAACTTTAGCTTTAACATTAACATTAGCTTTAACTTTAGCATTAGCTTTAACTTTAGCATTAGCTTTAACTTTAGCATTAGCTTTAACTTTAACATTAACATTAGCTTTAACTTTAGCATTAGCTTTAACTTTAACATTAGCTTTAACGTTAGCATTAACATTAGCATTACCATGCTACAGCAGAACTAGCAACAACAAAAGGTGCAGAGATACACTTGTGAATGGATGCAACAAAGGTTAAATAACAAGGTCCAAACAAACAGCAGCGCAGACACGAGTGTATCTCCTCACCTCCCGTTTCTGAAAAACACAGAGAAGAAACAGATGTAGTTAGGTTAGGCTATGATTCTAGCAGGAGTTGAAATCTGCAAGGATTCTAGCATTAGTCAAAATCTGCAAAGTAAGCCAACAAAAGACTCACGTTTACACTTAAATTGAAAGATAACCATTTAATAACTGCACCGACAACAGTAAAAACGCAGAAAATGTGATAAATGCGTGGATATTTTAAGCGAGAGTTACCAAATGTTTGTACCACGTGCAGCAGTTCTCGCTGGCTCCGTCTGCGCGCGCCGGGTGTCAAAGAGGAAGTCGCTGTTTCCGGCGCGCCTTATATAGACGAGAGCGTGGGGGGAGGGGGGCAGTGCACTGGGGAGAGGAGGGGGGCGGCTGGACCTCACTCTGTGCAGGTCTCATGGGAATCGAATCCCGTTTCTGACACGTGTGTGATTCCCCCAAACAAAATGTCCCGTGAATAAATCACTATAAGATCGATGTTTTATTGTGTGAACTGCTGCGGACAACATATAAATCCACAGACGTTTGCAGAACAGTCAGTTTGTTTTATATTTGTGTTGCATTTAACACTTTGTCACGTATTTCTCTTGATTCAAACGACACTCGGAGGTTGTCGCTCAAATCTGACAAAGTGTCTGACTGGACTGTACCAAGTCAAGTAGAGAACAGAGGGGGGTTTCAGGTGATCTCCACCTTAGTTTGTGTTGAGCTGCCGAAGGCTCTGTGTTTCTTGTAATACTCTGACTGACTTCATCCCCACTTTAAAGTCTTTGACCGTTTCATGAACACACCACGCTTGCTCATGGTTTGAATTGTTGGGTCTCCTTATAAATATTATAATATAAAGAGCACGGTGTAAACCTGCTCTGTGTGTACAGCGCCTCGAGATGACGTCTGTTATGATTTGACGCTGTATAAATAAATATTGACTTGACATCATCAGAGAAATCAGAAGAAAGCTGCAGCTGTTCTCAATTAAAAATGATTGCTATGAGTTTATGGGCCAACTTTTCTTTGAGCGTCTCCTGCTCCACAGCCTGAAAGTTAAAAAATAAAATAAAAGAACCCCCCACCCCTCTTCCCTCTTCCCCCTCCCGTGCAACCCCCACCCCGCACCCCCGCACCCCTAACCCTAACCCTAACCACAATCTCAGTTTATATAACGCCAGATCACAACAAAAGTTATGTGAGGGTTGGAATGATTAAATCAGATTCAGTTGTGATGGTCAGAATGTTTTATTTGAATGAAAACCTGCTGAGAAACGATCTTTATGATGAAATATTCCTGTTCCCTCTCTGTTGCTTCAACCCGCTCCATACAACACTCTGGTGTCACGGCGCTGACAGGTGTTTGTTCAACTTAGTCAAACTCTGCTTTTCGTTTGCGCCCCCTAGTGTTTCATCTTTACATTGCTATCAGTAAGGTTAGGTAGGATATGGGTTTAATTCATTTTATTGACCCTGAAAGCAAATATCTTTAGTAAAAATCCTTGAACAATAATGTGGCGCTATGATGGCTCTAACGGTGATCCTGCCGGAGTTTCCTGTGGTTTCAGGTGGATTAAGAATGATTTTACGCTCCCCGGCCGCTCTGACAAATGTTACACGTGTTTATTAGGGTATTTACGGTCAGAAATCCTGTTGTGTGTTTGTGTGTGGGAGGGGACTCGAGGAAATCCGAGCATGCGCTGTATTGACTGTCATTTGGAACGGATCGATAGTCAATCTGACACGTTGTTGTTTTCATGTCTTATTGTGAAACGTTGTCATAATATTCTGTCAACGTTTGAATAAAGTTTAAAAATGATCAATGTGATTTTATGGCAAATTTAAGGAGGCACGCAGAATCATATTCTTTATTTTCACTGTTTTACAGCAGGGAGTATTATGGACTTAATAAAAACAGATGTATGTACAAAAATAAAGTGACAGATCCCGTCTAAACCCGACTTCAGCTCCATTTGGACTGGATCTTTTTTAGAGGAGGTGGGCTAGTTTAACAATACCTGGCCCACCCACCCATACCTGCAGTAATCACAGCATATACATTTATTCACATATTTTTATTCTAAGTATGCAGAATTAGCTGCGATCATCTCCTGTCTGCAGTGAACCCATGGGCGTACAGACAGCTGTCACTGGATCACTGTGATACTGAAGAAAAGTTACAAACAAGTTCCAAAAGCAAGTTCTGCACAAACACAAGTGTCTTTTTTCTGACTTCTTAGCAGAGTTATGGAGGTTACATTACAGAAGACCACAGTGAAGATTTAAGTCCCCACCTCCTCCCGTACAGTTAATCCCGTCCAAATGGGGCTTTAGTCTCTGCATTAAACAAAGACATGAAGAGTACACTGGTAACAAGAGGATGAGGAGCTGATCTTTAGTTCTGGTCAGGAAAGTCTGCGCTCATCTGAGAAGAAGAGAAAAGGACAGGTTGTTAGGTACAAAGACACAAAGTAAAGTGACTCCAGCTCTAATGTAAATCCAGAGTATTGTTCTAAGAATGAAGGGGATCTTTCTGCATGAATTTTATGTTAACAAGTGAATTTCATGCAACAGACACGTAAAGAAATACAATACATGACCGAGGCGCTTTAGATTTGTCCTAAATTCATTCTGCATGCATGTCAAATATTTTCTCTACTGCTGTTTGTATTTCAAGCTTTAATAAGTGTCAAAAATAAAACAAACACTTGTGTTGGAGGAGGGAGAGCCACAGCTGTTAGTGTAGTAAAGTATAGTTGAGTTAAACTGCAGCGGTTTAGCAGGGGAACAGATTGAAGCGGCGTCTACCTGAACGTCAAACTCTCCAAATCCAATCAGATTGCTGGTCTGGAGGCCGAGCAGGAAGAGAAATACAAAAAAACAAAAGACAGACGGCGAGATTTACAGCTGAGAAGACAGAGATCAGACTGAGCAGGAAAAACAAATGACTGCTGCTTCAGGAACTCTGAACACAGTCAACTCTACAGTTTGAGTATGAAGAGGCAGAGAGGATGCGGTTTCCAGTTTTCTGTGCGTTCCTCAAGACGTTGCTCACTCAAAGTTAAATAATGAAAACATGAGCGGTTCTGTTAACAACCACCAAGTAACAGAAAAGTATCAATCGTAGTATCGATACGCCTCCACCGACCAGTCCTGCTGCAGTTAATAAGACTGTGAATTCTTGAATTGTGGCCGTAAATGTGTTTGGTGCTGTCACGGTGACCTTTGGCCTTTTGACCACCTGCATGTAATCAGTTCATCTTTGAGTCCAACTGAATATTTGTATTAAATTTGTATTAAAATTCCCTCGAGGCCTTACTGAGATATCGTGCTCAAAGTAAAGGGACGGCTGCCCATTAATTGAATTTTGCCGGCACGAGTGAGAAACAGCTTCCCATAAACACAGCTCAGTCTCAGAAGATTTACAATGACCCAACAAATGGAGGATTTGGGAGAAATCCGAGTGTGAAAACTGTGGATGGTTCTGTCAGCGAGCCGTGCAGAGTTTAAAGCAGCAGTGTTGGATCCAGGTGAAGGTGATGGCTCCCTCTCTGCTGCTCTCACTGAACCTGAGCAGGAAGCACAGCCTTCTCCCTCTCCTCTCCTACTGATGAAGCCCATGATGGAGCTGCGACACAGGGCAGAGGTTTATGGTCAAATCTCACACTCACCACTGTGTCTGCTGCAGGAGAACCAGAGTGGCACTCACCCGTTGTTCCAGATGGAGAGGAGGTGTCGTTTAATCCTTCAATCCTCAGCCTGTCTTCCACACTTACTAACCATCATTATCACTTTCTTCTTGTTCTTTCAGGCCAAAGAGCTGCAGACTCTTCACAACCTCCGCAAACTCTTCGTTCTGGACCTCACCACACGGGTTAAGAAGGTACATCACCTTCCTCTGCTTGCTTGGTTCTGTTAAGCATCATCTCTCTGAAAATGCCAGTTTAACACTGAACCTGTGCTCTGACTATTGTTGTTAGAGTGCAGAGATGGACTGTGAGGAAGGGCTTGGCAACATCGCCCAGAAACAGAAGATCTCATTCCTGGAGAATAACTTGGAGCAGCTCACAAAAGTCCACAAGCAGGTAAAGTACCTAACATATACTATATACAGCATATGTAACATTAATACAAAATAAGCTGACGTTCTGTGAAGGAGACTAGTATTTTTCTTTTTTCTCAGCCAGTGATGGAAGAAGTCAAAATAGCAATACAGTAAAATAAAAATACACCTACTTCAATGAAAGCATTCTCTGCATAATTTACTATAAGCATCAAAAGTTTCAATGGAAATACTCAGGTAGGTACCTCAAAATTGTTCTTAAGTACAATTTGTTAAATTGTTCTTATTTTTACCCTCTCAAAGTCACCTTATCTGAGAAGCCATGTCTGGGCATTAACATCCTGACAAGTTTTATTCCTAGCTTCACCAAACTTTGTAAGATCGCTGTGTTGTCTCTCTGCCCTGTGTGCCTGTCACTTGCAGTGTGGCTGCTTTCTTTGCAGATACTGGAGGTGAGCATGGTCATGAGCACCTGAGCTCATCAGCGCCCTCTGGTGGACACAGGCCCTGTATGTCAGTGCTCCTTCTGAAACCCTCTCAGAGCTGAGTTCAGACTCTCCCTCTTCTCCCTGAGACACACCCACTGGCTTTGGTTTGTGTTTCTCCCTCAGCAGTAGCTTGACTCAGTGGCTTGAAGAGTTTCTGTGACTTCAAACCCCGCCCCCTGAACTCTGCACTGCCCAACTTGGTACAACCCAAGTCCCCTCTCCCTCCTCCACCTCACCAAGCAATTGAGTTGGAAAAACTAAGGATTGATATTGTGCAGGTACAAAGAGATGGTCAGGCAGTACAAACCTTTAATGGTTCAGTCATGTTGAGAACATGTTTGTCTTCCATCTTATCAGTTTTGGTGAAACTTTAGTTAAATCTAATGCTGTGATATGTTTTTAGCTCTTGATATTTTTTATTTTTACCCTCTCAAAGTCACCTTATCTGAGAAGCCATGTCTGGGCATTAACATCCTGACAAGTTTTATTCCTAGCTTCACCAAACTTTGTAAGATCGCTGTGTTGTCTCTCTGCCCTGTGTGCCTGTCACTTGCAGTGTGGCTGCTTTCTTTGCAGATACTGGAGGTGAGCATGGTCATGAGCACCTGAGCTCATCAGCGCCCTCTGGTGGACACAGGCCCTGTATGTCAGTGCTCCTTCTGAAACCCTCTCAGAGCTGAGTTCAGACTCTCCCTCTTCTCCCTGAGACACACCCACTGGCTTTGGTTTGTGTTTCTCCCTCAGCAGTAGCTTGACTCAGTGGCTTGAAGAGTTTCTGTGACTTCAAACCCCGCCCCCTGAACTCTGCACTGCCCAACTTGGTACAACCCAAGTCCCCTCTCCCTCCTCTCCCTCCTCCACCTCATCCAGCAATCCAGTTGGAAAAACTAAGGATTGATATTGTGCAGGTACAAAGAGATGGTCAGGCAGTACAAACCTTTAACGGTTATTATATCTGCAAAATGACTGAATATCAGCTGCTGGTAATTAAAGAATGGCTGTGGATCTAATTCTTTTGTTGAGGCAACTAGTCCAGATTTATAAAACAGAATTTCATTGCTGATTTGAACCAAAATACAGTACATGAATCTAGCTTGAAGCCTAAACCCCACCAGTAAGACTGGAGTCTGAGAAATGACGCTCCAAAATACAGACTGAGAACCTCTTGACCTTTGTGACCCAGGGGCTTGATGAGGAGCAGCCCTTTAAACAGGCTGTTGGTTCAGATCCAAACATCTGACGTCCACAGATGTTTCAGTCCAAGAGAGTGGTTGCTGCACTGTCTCAGATTTAGTTTGTTCTTTGTCTATACGGTGTTTGATTCCCTGAAATAAGGCTTTTAAAAGCTTTGCAGGTACTGGAGGTGAGCATGGCAGAGGGCCATCAGCACCTGAGCTCATCAGCGCCCTCTGGTGGACACAGGCCCTGTATGTCAGTGCTCCTTCTGAAACCCTCTCAGAGCTGAGTTCAGACTCTCCCTCTTCTCCCTGAGACACACCCACTGGCTTTGGTTTGTGTTTCTCCCTCAGCAGTAGCTTGACTCAGTGGCTTGAAGAGTTTCTGTGACTTCAAACCCCGCCCCCTGAACTCTGCACTGCCCAACTTGGTACAACCCAAGTCCCCTCTCCCTCCTCCACCTCACCAAGCAATTGAGTTGGAAAAACTAAGGATTGATATTGTGCAGGTACAAAGAGATGGTCAGGCAGTACAAACCTTTAATGGTTCAGTCATGTTGAGAACATGTTTGTCTTCCATCTTATCAGTTTTGGTGAAACTTTAGTTAAATCTAATGCTGTGATATGTTTTTAGCTCTTGATATTTTTTATTTTTACCCTCTCAAAGTCACCTTATCTGAGAAGCCATGTCTGGGCATTAACATCCTGACAAGTTTTATTCCTAGCTTCACCAAACTTTGTAAGATCGCTGTGTTGTCTCTCTGCCCTGTGTGCCTGTCACTTGCAGTGTGGCTGCTTTCTTTGCAGATACTGGAGGTGAGCATGGTCATGAGCACCTGAGCTCATCAGCGCCCTCTGGTGGACACAGGCCCTGTATGTCAGTGCTCCTTCTGAAACCCTCTCAGAGCTGAGTTCAGACTCTCCCTCTTCTCCCTGAGACACACCCACTGGCTTTGGTTTGTGTTTCTCCCTCAGCAGTAGCTTGACTCAGTGGCTTGAAGAGTTTCTGTGACTTCAAACCCCGCCCCCTGAACTCTGCACTGCCCAACTTGGTACAACCCAAGTCCCTCTCCCTCCTCTCCCTCCTCTCCTCCTCTCCCTCCTCCACCTCATCCAGCAATCCAGTTGGAAAAACTAAGGATTGATATTGTGCAGGTTCAAAGAGATGGTCAGGCAGTACAAACCTTTAATGGTTATTATATCTGCAAAATGACTGAATATCAGCTGCTGGTAATTAAAGAATGGCTGTGGATCTAATTCTTTTGTTGAGGCAACTAGTCCAGATTTATAAAACAGAATTTCATTGCTGATTTGAACCAAAATACAGTACATGAATCTGGCTTGAAGCCTAAACCCCACCAGTAAGACTGGAGTCTGAGAAATGACGCTCCAAAATACAGACTGAGAACCTCTTGACCTTTGTGACCCAGGGGCTTGATGAGGAGCAGCCCTTTAAACAGGCTGTTGGTTCAGATCCAAACATCTGACGTCCACAGATGTTTCAATCCAAGAGAGTGGTTGCTGCACTGTCTCAGATTTAGTTTGTTCTTTGTCTATACGGTGTTTGATTTCCTGAAATAAGGCTTTTAAAAGCTTTGCAGATACTGGAGGTGAGCATGGCAGAGGGCCATCAGCACCTGAGCTCATCAGCGCCCTCTGGTGGACACAGGCCCTGTATGTCAGTGCTCCTTCTGAAACCCTCTCAGAGCTGAGTTCAGACTCTCCCTCTTCTCCCTGAGACACACCCACTGGCTTTGGTTTGTGTTTCTGGATCAAACAACACCACACAAACACTTCTTCCCTCATGGCCTCAGCTACACTGCTGATTTTACTGATTACACGTCACTGTTAGTTTAAGTTTTCCTCATTGTTTTAAATAGAATCATTTGTTAATTGGTTTTGTTGTGTGCAACTGTGCAGCCTTGTTGTGAAGAGTAGAATTAGCGCCCTCTGGTGGACACAGACCCTGTATGTCAGTGCTCCTTCTGAAACCCTCTCAGAGCTGAGTTCAGACTCTCCCTCTTCTCCCTGAGACAGTGATAATAGTACTAGGTCTTAATGTCCAAACATGGCTTCTCAGATAAGGTGTTTGTCAGGTTATAAAAACAGAATAATATCAAAGGCTGAAAACATGAAAACAAGGGCCGTGTACAGGCCTTGTTTTCTGGACCTGTTCATGTCAATGTCTGAACAAAATCAGAGATGGTGCTGCAGAAACCTTTTCTGATCTGATATGGAATGACCCCTCTGAAGTTCTTGGGTTTGAGTTGTGGTGGATTTTGATGAAGTCCAGGACCCTCTGTAAACTCCCAAAGGCTCCAGGAAATAAGTGTGAAGGGTCTGATGAGATAGCTGAACCTTTAGGTTCTGAGGATGTGGATTTGACTCAGTTGTGGGTCGTACAAGCAGAGATTTTTGAATCAAAGTCTGACAAAAGCCTCTGATCAACACGTCGCCTTATAGCTCACACCAACACTGAAGTTCAGAGTTATCGGTTCCTCTGGTTTTGAGGTCTTGGGTCAGAGGCTGCAGAGTTTTGATGCCCAGCACTCAAAGTAAACACTGAAAGGCTCAAAGAAATGTGTCTCAGCTGTCTGACAAGATGGCGCAGACTGGTAGAACACTGACTCATGTTCAAGAGTCGTGAGTTCAATTCTTGGTTGAGGCAGTGAGTTTTTGAAGGCTGGTGTGCAGATCACAGAGTGAAATGCTTGAAAAAAGGAGTTCAGGTGTCTCACCACATAGGTCAGTGGTTAAGGAGATGGACTGGGTCTCAAGAGTTGGTGAGTTCAATTCTTGGTTGAGGCAGTGAATTTTTGAAGGCCGGTGTGCAAAAGAAAGGCTGAAATGCTTAAAGAAAGAGTCCTCCACTGTCTGACAAGATGGCGCAGACTGGTAGAACATTGACTCATGTTCAAGAGTCGTGAGTTCAATTCTTGGTTGAGGCAGTGAGTTTTTGAAGGCTGGTGTGCAGATCACAGAGTGAAATGCTTGAAAAAAGAAGCTCAGCTGTCTCACCCCGTAGGTCAGTGGTTAAAGAGACGGACTGGGAATCAAGAGTTCGTGAGTTCAATTCTTGTTTGAGACAAAGAGTTTTTGAAGACTGGTGTGCAAAAGAAAGGCTGAAATGCTTAAAGAAAGAGTCCTCCACCGTCTGACAAGATGGCGCAGACTGGTAGAACATTGACTCATGTTCAAGAGTCGTGAGTTCAATTCTTGGTTGAGGCAGTGAGTTTTTGAAGGCTGGTGTGCAGATCACAGAGTGAAATGCTTGAAAAAAGAAGCTCAGGTGTCTCACCCTGTAGGTCAGTGGTTAAAGAGACGGACTGGGAATCAAGAGTCGTGAGTTCAATTCTTGGTTGCGACAAAGAGTTTTTCACTTTCAACTGCCAAAATGAAGAAGCCAAATGCGCCACGAGCATTAGTCACATCAGATCCTCAGTGGTGCAGTGGATTTGTCTGCAGGCAAGAGGTTGTGATTGGGAACCAAGAGGTTGCAGGTTCAAGTCTTGGTTGAGACAAAGAGTTTTTCACTTTCAACAGCCAAAATGAAGATGTCAAATACGCCCGGAGCTCTGTTCATATCAGATGCACGGTGGTGCAGTGGGTTCGTCAGCGGCCGGATGGTCGACTGGTCTGGGAGAGGCCGGTTCGAATCCCCTTCACTGCCAGCGTCTGGGTTAGGGGGTAGCAGGAGAGGATAATTTAGTTCGGGGGGGGGAGGTAGCTGGGGGGGAGGGGCTAGATCAGGTGGGCGGGGCTAGGTAGGAGGAGCTAGAGGGGGGTGGGGCTAGGTAGGAGGAGCTAGAGGGGGGCGGGGCAGGTAGGAGGGGCTAGAGTAGGTAGGAGGAGTCAGGGGGAGGGGCAGGTAGGAGGAGCTAGAGGGGGGCGGGGCAGGTAGGAGGAGTCAGGGGGAGGGGCAGGTAGGAGGAGCTAGAGTAGGTAGGAGGAGTCAGGGGGAGGGGCAGGTAGGAGGAGTCAGGGGGAGGGGCAGGTAGGAGGAGCTAGAGTAGGTAGGAGGAGTCAGGGGGAGGGGCAGGTAGGAGGAGCTAGAGTAGGTAGGAGGAGTCAGGGGGAGGGGCAGGTAGGAGGAGCCAGAGGGGGGGTGGGGCAGGAGGAAGGAAGGAAGGGAGGGAGTGACTTATTGGTTTTATAGGACATGCTTGTGCGTACAAGGTGCTTTTGAAACTTTTTAGCCAGCAAGAACTGGAGCACATGGAACAAACATTTGGTAACTCTTACTTAAAATATCCACACATTTATCACATTTTCTGCATTTTTATTGTTGTTAGTGCAGTTTTACACTGTTAACTATTAACTTTAGCATTAGCTTTAACTTTAACATTAACTTTAACATTAACTTTAGCTTTAACTTTAGCATTAGCTTTAACTTTAGCATTAGCTTTAACTTTAGCATTAGCTTTAACTTTAGCATTAGCTTTAACTTTAGCATTAACATTAGCTTTAACTTTAGCATTAGCTTTAACTTTAACATTAACATTAGCTTTAACTTTAGCATTAGCTTTAACGTTAGCATTAACATTAGCATTACCATGCTACAGCAGAACTAGCAGCAACAAAAGGTGCAGAGATACACTTGTGAATGGATGCAACAAAGGTTAAATAACAAGGTCCAAACAAACAGCAGCGCAGACACGAGTGTATCTCCTCACCTCCCGTTTCTGAAAAACACAGAGAAGAAACAGATGTAGTTAGGTTAGGCTATGATTCTAGCAGGAGTTGAAATCTGCAAGGATTCTAGCATTAGTCAAAATCTGCAAAGTAAGCCAACAAAAGACTCACGTTTACACTTAAATTGAAAGATAACCATTTAATAACTGCACCGACAACAGTAAAAACGCAGAAAATGTGATAAATGCGTGGATATTTTAAGCGAGAGTTACCAAATGTTTGTACCACGTGCAGCAGTTCTCGCTGGCTCCGTCTGCGCGCGCCGGGTGTCAAAGAGGAAGTCGCTGTTTCCGGCGCGCCTTATATAGACGAGAGCGTGGGGGGAGGGGGGCAGTGCACTGGGGAGAGGAGGGGGGCGGCTGGACCTCACTCTGTGCAGGTCTCATGGGAATCGAATCCCGTTTCTGACACGTGTGTGATTCCCCCAAACAAAATGTCCCGTGAATAAATCACTATAAGATCGATGTTTTATTGTGTGAACTGCTGCGGACAACATATAAATCCACAGACGTTTGCAGAACAGTCAGTTTGTTTTATATTTGTGTTGCATTTAACACTTTGTCACGTATTTCTCTTGATTCAAACGACACTCGGAGGTTGTCGCTCAAATCTGACAAAGTGTCTGACTGGACTGTACCAAGTCGAGTAGAGAACAGAGGGGGGTTTCAGGTGATCTCCACCTTAGTTTGTGTTGAGCTGCCGAAGGCTCTGTGTTTCTTGTAATACTCTGACTGACTTCATCCCCACTTTAAAGTCTTTGACCGTTTCATGAACACACCACGCTTGCTCATGGTTTGAATTGTTGGGTCTCCTTATAAATATTATAATATAAAGAGCACGGTGTAAACCTGCTCTGTGTGTACAGCGCCTCGAGATGACGTCTGTTATGATTTGACGCTGTATAAATAAATATTGACTTGACATCATCAGAGAAATCAGAAGAAAGCTGCAGCTGTTCTCAATTAAAAATGATTGCTATGAGTTTATGGGCCAACTTTTCTTTGAGCGTCTCCTGCTCCACAGCCTGAAAGTTAAAAAATAAAATAAAAGAACCCCCCACCCCTCTTCCCTCTTCCCCCTCCCGTGCAACCCCCACCCCGCACCCCCGCACCCCTAACCCTAACCCTAACCACAATCTCAGTTTATATAACGCCAGATCACAACAAAAGTTATGTGAGGGTTGGAATGATTAAATCAGATTCAGCTGTGATGGTCAGAATGTTTTATTTGAATGAAAACGTGCTGAGAAACGATCTTTATGATGAAATATTCCTGTTCCCTCTCTGTTGCTTCAACCCGCTCCATACAACACTCTGGTGTCACGGCGCTGACAGGTGTTTGTTCAACTTAGTGAAACTCTGCTTTTCGTTTGCGCCCCCTAGTGTTTCATCTTTACATTGCTATCAGTAAGGTTAGGTAGGATATGGGTTTAATTCATTTTATTGACCCTGAAAGCGAATATCTTCAGTAAAAATCCTTGAACAATAATGTGGCGCTATGATGGCTCTAACGGTGATCCTGCAGGAGTTTCCTGTGGTTTCAGGTGGATTAAGAATGATTTTACGCTCCCCGGCCGCTCTGACAAATGTTACACGTGTTTATTAGGGTATTTACGGTCAGAAATCCTGTTGTGTGTTTGTGTGTGGGAGGGGACTCGAGGAAATCCGAGCATGCGCTGTATTGACTGTCATTTGGAACGGATCGATAGTCAATCTGACACGTTGTTGTCTTCATGTCTTATTGTGAAACGTTGTCATAATATTCTGTCAACGTTTGAATAAAGTTTAAAAATGATCAATGTGATTTTATGGCAAATTTAAGGAGGCACGCAGAATCATATTCTTTATTTTCACTGTTTTACAGCAGGGAGTATTATGGACTTAATAAAAACAGATGTATGTACAAAAATAAAGTGACAGATCCCGTCTAAACCCGACTTCAGCTCCATTTGGACTGGATCTTTTTTAGAGGAGGTGGGCTAGTTTAACAATACCTGGCCCACCCACCCATACCTGCAGTAATCACAGCATATACATTTATTCACATATTTTTATTCTAAGTATGCAGAATTAGCTGCGATCATCTCCTGTCTGCAGTGAACCCATGGGCGTACAGACAGCTGTCACTGGATCACTTTTTTATGTTCATGTGTTCTTCCCAACTGTTTTAATGCGTTGTTCCTGTCAACTGTTAGAAAAAAAAATTTTTTTTCAGGGTCCGAGTTGCAACATGGCCCGAGTTTCATACCTACCCCACAATCGACCTTCCCTGGGCAGTACCGGGTGGGTGCTGGGTCCAGTCGCAAATTTTTTGATATGTGTTTTATTAATTAATAAAATTTGAAAAAAAATGAAAAGGGGTGTGGTTTAGTGTGTGTAATTACATGCAATTTTTGTATAGAAAACAATAGAAATTTTGGAGGAAAAATTTTATTCTTAAGTGTTACATTGAAAAAATCAAAATCTCAAAAATTTGAATGAAAAAATTTAAAAAATGTCAATGGGAAAAAAAACAGAAAAAAAAATAAAAATGGGGCACCCCTATAGGCTCATGTGCCCCAGTTCAGCTAAGAGTATTATTCCCATGCTCATCTACACTGTCCTATCTGAGTAAAGGGCTGGGCCAAAGCGTGTCCCATCCCTTTACTCTCATTCCTCTGCTATCTCTTCCTAACAGGAAACACAATACACACACAATTTATTGTCACACAATAAAAACACATACAAAACAGTGAACAACAGTCAAAAATGTCATAATACAGTAAAGCATAACAAACAATCATAAACACTCAAATACTGTCATAGTAGAGTACAGCAGGAAAAACACTTAAATAATGTCATAAACTAGTAAGGCATGGAAAACAGTTAAAAATACTCAATGTCACAGTAGAGTTGAGTCGGGTTGATTTCAGTGGGAGGAGGGTCAGTCGGAGACAGAAGTGATTCTGGATGAAAGAAAACAACAGTATTTAGATGGACAGACTGACAACATGATACTAAGACAACTACTGATGAGCTTGGACACTTAAAGATCACCTGTGGCAGTAAATTTTGAGGCTATACAAACAAATGCAAACACTAAAAGAAAAGGAAAAGGGACTGCGACTTGTAATCTTACCTGAAGCAGACAAAGTGTGAACGCCTGTCCAACCGCTCTTGACTCCCTGGCGTTATGGGATATGCGACAGCACTGGTGGCGTTTCAGAGACCTGTATGTAGGGTGTTATGAAACAGAGAAAACTTAATTAATAAGAGACAAGAAGAAGACTAATTATATTCTCTTTGACTAATAAATTTTGAAGTTTCTATTTTGTTCTAAATGACAGGGTCAGACTACAAAGAATAAACACTGACCTTCTGGAAACATCTTCATGTCTGTCTCTTCTCTCTTGTGATTTAATGGTTGAAGTTTGAATTCTGTGGAGAAAAACACAACAAACATTCATATAAAGATGTAACTTTTAACACATCAACATAAAAGCGTTTCTGGATATTGAACACTTGATGGAAGTAAAGGACACTAAATTCTTCTTGTTCTGGATTCATCAGTTAAATTTGTTTTCTACACAAACACAGAAGAAGCTGCTCATATTCACACAAAAGCAGTGGATGGAAATGTTTGTTTCTCCATCGTAAGATAAATTTAAACTACATTTGGTCAAGAGACGCAGACAAAATGAGAGACAGATAACCAAGATGATATATAATTTAATGTCTGTGCTCTGTGTTGGACAGGTGATGAAGCTGTTTGTGAATTACCTGGAGGCCTCTGTCCTGGTCTAAACAATTCCTTCATTGTTCAAAGACTCTCTGATCGTGGACGTGAAGTGGAGACACCTGGAGGACATACAGAGAGAAACATGCAAAGCAAAATGATCAGTACACTGTGACCTGTTCATCAACAGTTCAACCATGAAAACACAGAAAAGTATTCAACATTACAACTGAACCACTACATTTTCAAAACATAAGAGAACTGTCTCAGAAAATGAGCTGTCACATATGACAAGACAAAGTATTACATCTTTGAGAACCAATCACAATAACTATTTGGGAAATCATGTGGAATCATGTACATTACTTTGAACTTTATTTTTCATGCTCTGCATTCTCCACTTTTAATTTTTTTAATTTGTAATTTTTCTTACTCACGGTCAAGCAGCAGAATTTAGCATCATTACTGTTGCATATTATCGATTTCAATAATCCTTTAAATGTGGCTGGGGGTATTATTGTCCTGAGAGACAATATAATGCAACAGCCTGTTGTAATTGTAGTACAGTGCACAAAGGTGAGTCAGAGGTTTACAGTTGATAATGAAGCACAGTAAACTTTGTGGAAGACACTGGCAGAGAGATAAGTACTCATATTTAGTACAAACAAAACAAACAATGGTTCTCTTTCCAAATTGTGGGCCTAGTATTTTTTCTGTTCTGGACACAGGATGAAATTGGATAAAATATCCAAAAAGATTTTGAGACAAAGGATGCTGTTGTTGAAAGCTGCATTTTCCAAATAACATAGAACATCAACAATAACTGTATCATGACCCCTAATACATAACCCAAATGCATTGTACAATTAAACCAATATGCTCATATGTGCCCAGTGTACAGTTTATAACTGTAAAGCAAAAGATGAGTGAAAAGTGAATACGATTCTGCAACATAAAACCTCATTGTTAAAGGAATTATTCCAGTAAAGTCATGATCACTGATATATTATGTATGTATGGATATAAGAGTAAATGCACACTGTAAACATACAAGGATTATGACAACTGAGATATTTGGTAGTGTTTTTGACCTCTGCTCTCCACAGCAACATCACAGCCAGCAACCAGATGGGTTATCGCAATATTTCTATGCAAACTGCGCTCATTGTTTTATAACTGCTTTCTGATACTCCACCCGTGTGTGTAAAAACAGATGTGATGCATATAATGCAAAGACTAATTCTATGAAGTATGTTGATGCTATCAAATTCTCTTATCAATATGGTGAAATTTACCATCATATGTCACTGCTATCACCTTTATATGTTCTTACATCTGGTACAGTAAGTATCCAGAAAACATCAAGTGGACATATTGACCAGCATAAAGTCCTGCAGCCTGGTCTGACAGCAGCTGTATGTGTACAGTACCTCTGTGTCCCAATGGGAGTACAGCGCTCCCTGAAGCCTGATCCAGCAAGCCCTTTTTGAACTCATCATAAGTGTACATCACTGGCTCATTGTTCTTCATCAGTGCCACCCACACATTACCTCCTTTGCAGTGGACATGGTAAACAAAGTAGTAGATCCCTGGTATGGTACAGTTGAAAATACCAGTTTGGGGATTGTAGTCTAATCTCACCTCCATTCTTCTTGTAGACTTGTTTTTGGCCAGTGTATGGGCCAGTTACAGGGGGAATCTGCCTCAGGTCAGGAGATACAACTACAACTGCTGGGTCACGTAGGACAACACCAGGTGAAGACACTCCCCCTCCCCAAACACACACGCAGACTGTCACAGACTAATCCCCCCAACCCCCACTACACGTTACATTAACGTACATCTATCTCTGTAATAGATAAATACATTGTACAATGTGCCCAGTGTACAGTTTATAACTGTAAAGCAAAAGATGAATGAAGAGTGATACGATTCTCCATACACAAGGCATACTGGCAGACGACTGAGATAGCATTTCAATATTAGAAAAAAACAAACCACCAAGACTCAACAGAAGAAAGTTCTGACTGTTCAAAGACTGAATGAAACATCACCAAGCTCTACCACTAGGTGGCATCATAAAACATGAGAGACCTAGTTCTTTGTGATGCCTATGCTATGTTATGTTATTTTAGTTTGCATGGCTCAACATAGTTATCGTTATGGTTATTGTTAAATCACTTTGAGATGAGTTCAATTTAAGGGGAAAACAGTGTATTTTATTAAAATGCTTCACTCATTCAGTCCATCACAGTAACAAAAGTGTCACAGTTTGTGAGATGTGCCATGTTAACAGTCATTTAAAACCCCAAGACAAATATTACAGAGAAAATGTAAAGACATTGAATTAACCCCCCCCCCCCAAATCCAGAGAATCCAACTTAAAAGAAGTGCAAACATTGGTAAACAGAACATAAAAATAGCAGTAAATTCAGAAATGTATACAAAGTGCAACAAGAACAGTTTCCCTTATAGGTTGTTAAACAATTTGAAAGTGTTAATATGCACAAAGTTTTGTGTTGGTGACAATTTTGTAAACACATTTAGACATTTTCATTTTGGTCAAGATTCACATTTAAAAATCAGTCATATTGCATCAATATATATATATGTATGCACACTTAATAGTTAGCTTTGTACATGAATACATACTTTAATGTCTTACTTGTAAAAATTACACCAAATGTGCCCAAACTAAGAGGGACTGATTACATTTTAGCAGCATTAATGGCGCCTGTTGCCAGAGGGAAAAAACACCTGATTAGTCCAAAATTTTTTACCTAAAATAAATATATAAATACATACAGTATCGTGAGGCTCATTTCATAAAAACTGGCAGCCCTCTTTAGCAGGTTAGCATGATGGATACCCTACAGCCAGTGGTTTATTGCACAAGAGCAACAGAGCAACTAGGAACCAACTCCCCCTTGGCACGGACCAAACTCAGCCTATGTGTGAAGCTTCTGCTTAGGATTGAATGGATGACATGAGAGATCAGTCAGAGAACAGATCAGACCCTCAACTGTGGTAACATCTACCTATTCTATGCAGCATCTCTCAGATCTAAGGTTACTTTTTGGTCAAACCCATTCAATATCCCCCTATGAAAGATGTGACGTTGAGGTGTAGTGAGTTACCCCAGCCAGCGGGGTGCCACTGCACTACTGCACCGGTTCCTCCGCTCGTCAGTAGCAGCCATCTCTCCAGGTGCTGTCACGAAGGGCACTGAGGGTGGACAAGCTCTTTGGAGGTGTCAGTAAACTGAGGAAAAAGGAGAATGAGTAGGAGAGAAATCCTGAATTTTCATTCAAGAGCAAGTATACAGTTGTGTTTTTAAGAAATAAAACAAATAGTTTACCTTCGCACTGGCTGGGCCACCTTGTTGCGGGGGGTGGAGCTTGTGGTGCCCACAAAGGAGGCGGGGCGAGGCAGGCTGCTGCGGGGAATGCTCGGGGCAGAAGCGGGTGTCCCCCCTCCACTGGGAGGTTTGCTGAGAAGAGGGATCCCACTGCCGACCCCGCCGTTACTCCCACTGCTGCTGTTCAGAGACTGCAGGCTGGTGGAGGTCAGCATGGAGGCTGAGCCCTTGATGGTAGGACTGACGTAGGCGGTGGCCTTCGGTGGTTGCCGTGACAAGGAGGAGAAATTTCCAACGCTCTGGACCCTGTTTTGAAGTTGGCCTGGTGAGGGGACTGGAGGAGGGAGAGGAGAACAGATGAACAAGCAAAAAAGAAAACTAAAATGAGTTCTCCATGATTTAAATTTCACAACGGGTTAGAGAAAAGAAAATGTCTGAAAGTGCAAATAAATGGAATATAGCATCACATATCATGTTGTATAGTCATGTCTGTTCTTTTATTACACCTCCATTCCTTAAGACGTAAAGCTGGTCATGATCTCCTTTACCGAACAAATCATGTACATTACTGGGAACTTTAAAAACTTTCATTTAAGTACATTTTTAAAAGCAGGGTTTTAACTTGTGGTATTTTTAATTATACTTCAGTACACTGACAGAAAATTACCTCACAACTATTTAGAGTTTTTATGTATCATTAAAACTGCTACTATTTTCTGACATGATTAATCAGCCATTATTATATTCAATACTAATCTCATTAAATACAGGGCACAGAGCAGAGGCCTGTACCACGAAGCAAAGTTACTGGGTTATCAGAGTAACTTGGTGACGTCAGGTGTACCATCCCAGTTAACCTGTACTATGAACGGTGGATAGGTTTTACCCAGAGTAATTAACACTGCATCTCTAAACTGCTACTTCTACCTAAGTACCACCCCACAGGTGGATACCAGCACGACGACTGAGAGGCTGACTCTGAAGGACAGTGCCCACCCACCACAGACTAGACAAGACTGCTGGATGACAGTACTATATTAAATGACACTACTACTATATCAAACCAAAACATGCAGTATTAATGATGAGAAATATGAATGTGAACCACTTTATAGAATCTTTCTATTTCATCCAGGTTCAGTTTCCACTGAGGCTGAAATACTGTTAACATGAAGTTCATACTGAACATAACAGCATTACATTCATACATATACAGCCACAGTGTTCCAGGCAGAACATCATTAACAGTGACTAACAGCTCAATTTCAGACATGTGACCCACGTGTTGACTGTAATCCAAGTATCTAAAAAATCATCACATATTTTCCGTGTCCTTAATTCTCATATTACAGATTAAGAATCCAGAGAACACGTGACCAGTCTCCCTGGCTTTGTTGACAGCTGCGGTTTTACATTGTGTCGTTAGAGTCTCTTTAAATTCCTCGTAAACTAACAGAATTAACGTGCGCTCTTCATCTGAGAATTACGAGAATTAAGTCAACACTGACTCAACTTACTGACATCTTCACCACCATAATTCCAGTCACAGTCACCACAAACAAATGGTGAGGGGATCAATGAATGGCTATGGATAGATTACTACCACAAACGGCAAAGAGGCAAAACAACTAAATTACAAAATGATCACAATGCCACACTGAAAACCGCTAGACCCGCAACTAGAAGAACCATGACGACGATAATCCACCATAAACTGACTTAAAATGACCAAGCTGGAACTACAAACTACAAAGAAACAGTAAATTGCTACGGTATGCTAATGGTATGCTAGTGATGGTACAGAGATGCAAACAATTGTAAACAGACTAATAAACAGTTGACAACAACGTGGCAGGGACGCCACAATTACACTTCAACCCAAAAAACAAAAAAGACGCCAAAAAGGGAACACTGCCAAAAAACATCCTTAAACGATAAGGCTAATGCTAACGCTCTACGTTTATGCTAACGTTAATGTTAACGCTTGCCATTGGTGAGATCGGACGCTAAGCACACCTGCGGCGGCGGCGAGGTGAGGTTAATGCTAATGCTAACACCCTCACCTCGCCGCCGCCGCAGGTGTGCTTAGCGTCCAATCTCACCCGTGTTCGACAGAAAACAGCTCAAGAGTTTGTTTTAGCATCTGGGGAACATCGCCAAAAACATCCTCAAACGATAAGGCTAATGCTAACGCTCTATGTTTATGCTAACGTTAATGTTAACGCTTGCTACTAATGCTAATACCCATGCCACGTGTTAGCATGGTAGCCTCACCTCGCCGCCGCCGCAGAACAGCTCCACAAAAAACAGCTCCAGAGTTTGTTTTAGCATCCGGACCTCGGTGGTGACGTTCCCCCGCACTACTGGCAAACAGAGGCAATGACTCGAACATGGTTCATATCTGATTCTCCTCTCTGAACAGCTCCTCCCAGAAGCTCGTGACCAATGACGAGCCACGTCGTGACCAATGACGACATACGTCAGCTAACAGGAAGATGCTCTACTACTATTGCGAATCTGAGACTGAGACGGTAAACACATTAAAGTACCAAAACACTTTAAGACACGGTTAAAGGTGCGTTTTCACAAAATGTTAAATATCGAACCATTTTTTTTTAAATTATAAAACACTTGGGTCTTATATGCAAGTACTTTGGAAGGTTAATTTAAAAAAGATGTAAAAATCGAGAAAATAGCATCAGACCCCCAAGGGTTAATGATAAACTGTGCAATATATCTCGAGGTTAGAACCCATATATACATTATAAAGAGAGATTAAAAATCCAAGGGACTCGTATATTGTGGAGAGGTAGGGAGACTTGGAATGCCAAGCTCAGCATTTTCTTAAGTCATTATGCATAAATAGTGTGTGGTATAGCCAATCTATATTTTCCTTACCTTTACCATCTTGGAATAACGTGAATTCTCCCAAATCCCATTTTGTTGATTTTGTGTGAAGGCAGCATTAGATCTTTGAAACTCCACATACCCAGGCCTTTGTTAAAAATGAACCTAACGTTATGATTTGTCAAAGCAGTGAAATCACAGTGGCTGAGTTCTGTTGAGTGCCTCAGTCAGCCATGTGTACTGAGAAAAAAGTCTGCAGCTTGTTGTCAGTGGGACTTTTCCTGACGATGCCGGCACTGCAGCTGTTTGAATGGCAATGCATTTGCTTAGAAAACATGTTTTACTGTTTCGCTGCTGTCACCCACATGTAAGGCAAATCCCACCACAGTGGTTCCCATCTGTATCTTTTTACAAGTGGTTCCTTAGAGACTGCACTATGGGAGATACTCATCCTTAATGAACTGCATTGCTCAGATTACCTATGTACACCCAGCTGGTGTACATAGGTACTGCTCCGGCACCGTTACGTGGCAATTTATTTTCTGAGTCCAATACGAGGTAGAATCCCTGAAAGAGAGGCCGATAAGCGTCGGCTGACATGATGAATTTTGAAGTTAAACAGCAAGTTTGCTCTCTTCCCAAATACGGCAAAGACCAGGTGTCGCAGACATACATGGCAGTCAACAACAGCAAAAAATATTTTATAAACAAAATATCACATATAACAATATATAAGCATGATAATGTCACAGTATAGTCAGCTGGATCTTTACTGCGGGTCATTCCCCTACTCTCTCTCTCCTCTTGATTAATGCGTGGTGCAGGAGGAGAAGATGGCAGCAGCTGAAAGAAAAGCAAAGTGTTAGATAAAAGACCTCGACCATCTAACTGCTGTGAACTAACTTCATGACCTAAATATATAATAAATCAATGATGAATGATTGTTTAGTCAGATTTACAACGTCATAGGCAAAAACCAGTGAAAAGTGCTGTTTTTCTTTCTTTATTAAAAGTCACCAGTAAAAGCAACACAGACCAAAATTCACATATTTTGTTAAAATATGTTAAAAAGGACAAAAAGGAGGGAACAAGTTGTAAAAGAATTTCATTCCAAAAGTTTGAACACCTTAATTGACAATAAAAACTGAAAAACAGTGACACATTGATTATTACAACAACTTTGGATTTGGTGACATTTACATGAGTAATAGACACAACAGGAAACTACAGGTGGAATTAACAACCTAACAACCTGTGTGCGTTGTTTGAAAACACTAAGCTTCATATATCTGCCTGTGTAAACAATTTTAAGATAAGAGTGATGCCAAACTGGAGATCAGTTAAAAAGACTGAGAAGTCATTAAAAACCAGCGTTCATCTCTGATATCCAGCCAGGAAACTGAAAATATCAAGAAAAAAGACTGAAGGATGGGAGGGAGAAATATTGTTGCTTCATCATGTGTTTAAAGATGTGAAATATCTGAGTTTCAGTGCTGATAACTAAATTCTACCATTTAACAACCACTGAGTAGAGTATGGCTGCCCTCCTGTGGGTTAATGTGGTACTACAACACAGAGCATCTGCCCTATTATGAGTGTGTATCAGGAGTAAAGTTTGGTGTTATTTCTCCCCTGCTGTGTTTATGTGTGAGTGCTCAGGTAGCAGCAGTACCTGCGGAAGTCAAGGAGAGGGCGTGTAGAGGTGGGGATGCCCTGAGCCGGCCAGCTGAGGAAGTGGAACTGAGTGAGTGTCCTGGTTTCCTGCGTCTGCACATTCTTCAGGTCTGTCAACACAGGAAAAACAAAAAACCCCTAAATGAATCTGGTTGTTTTTGTTTTGTTAAAGCGTAGAGGAGCAGAGAAACAGGTCACGTACCTGCTGTCTTCGCCACGTCTCCAGCCGTCAGGTTCTCAGAGTTGGGTCTGATCCCGAAGGTGACGGCCGGTCCGACGACACTGGAAAACACACAAAAGAAAATCCTCGTGTGAGTTAAACAGGAAGAGAACTGACTGTAAATGTATTTTAGGATTAATTGATTTTGTTTAATGGTCAATAATATGTCAGAGAACTTGTATTTACAGAGGCAGAGCTTTTTATTAAAGAGTAATACCAGAAACATCTCTATATATCTCTACCAGACTCCAGTGACAAAAAGAGGGATTTTACTGGGAGCTGCTGGAATACCACTGCCTCCATCTGTTAGTGTGTCTGTGTTACTGTGTGGCTTTCTGGTTCTTTGTGATGCCTCATATTAATTTCATTTTGCATGGCTCAACGTAGTTATTGTTATGGAAATTAGTTACATCACTTTAAAATGAATTCAGTTTAAGGTGATGAGGGAAAACAGTGTATTTTATTAAAATGCTTCACTCATTCAGTCCATCACAGTAACAAAACTCAGTAACAACTCAGTAGATGTAAAACATTCATGTCTTCCCCTCTCCTTCCCTGTTTCCGTCCCCTCATCATGTGTGGGGGCCGAATGGCGCCCTGGGCAGGTGGTGGTGACGGCACCACTTGACAGGTAATAGGCACCGAGAGCTGCATGCATCCAAACTAATTACCTTAAATAGCCCCAGCCTCAGGCTTATTTTTCCAGACCGAGTCTCTCAGACTTGACATCTGGCAAAGGTAGCCACGGCGGCGAGGTGCTGCATGGGACTTTTCATCCCGTTAATTAATTGTAGGGGAACTAAACCGTGAAAAGCTGCAGACAGAGGGACTTTACTGGTCGCTCTCTTGGCAGGTCTGCTATGACAGCCACTAAGAGGAAGTACACGTTAATAAAGCCAGGTAGAAAAAGAAAAAAATGTAGTGGATTAATTTTGGATGGTTTAACTTCATTTGAGGCTGAGCTACACTTGAAGCTATCAAAGAATTCCATCAAACAGAGTTTTTCCCTCTTTAATAAAGTGGATAAAAGCAGCTTGTTTTTAAGTCAGAAAAATGGTTTTGTTTGAAGAAGAGGCTTCATGAATAAGAGAAGAAATCACAATAGAAAAGACAAGAAAAGTCAAAATATTAGCCTAAAAGAAAAAAGGAAGCAAGGGGTGCTCTGCGCTCAGATGATTTGGAATCAGATACTACAACCTTGTTAGCATCGCAAGCTTATTTCCATATTAACGACCCCTTCAGAACCTTCAAAGTAATGAATAATTGACAACAAATGAAATGTTTTGATTGTCGTCGGCGCCCGGCGTGTTTAATGTTTCATATGTTGCTTCCGAGCTAATTATGAAGATGGCACATTTGTCAGAAATACGTCCCCCTTGCAACCCCTGCGCGACCCTCCCACCGTCCTCCACAGATGCCCGTGTGTTTCCAGACAGGAGATGGGAGGGGGAGACGGGTGGAGGCAGGGGTGCAGACAACTACAGGCCCTGTTGTAATTAGCAAGCAGGGAATGCTCAATGACCTGGGAGTGAGTCTAATGGCTGCCAGTGCTTACAGGCATTGTTTGGCCACAGAAACACCAGATATTACAACCTCTGAGGGAGGAGGGCAGATACGGTTCTCTCTTATCTATATTATATGAAGACGCCTGGCTGGTGCATGGCACTGCATGCAGAGGAAACAGTCAAAAGGCTGTATATTCCTCTAAGGGTAGTTCTTTAAGAGGCCTTGTAGAGCCACAAAGGCGGTTCAGGACATCACATCACACAACCTAGGCTGTTGTGAGACCTTAAAATTTAATTGTCCAACAGTTTTTTTCTCTCTTTTTTCAGTCTTTACACACAGACTTTAGTGACTAAAGTACGTTGGGCAGTTGCAACCAAAAGTCAAGATTCGAGGTGTCAGCATTACAGAGACGTGAACAAGACACAGGGTTCTTGGGAGGCAGAAACTGGGGACAGGACACCACAGGGGCCTGTGCAAACCCAGCCAACCACCCAGATACATCCTGCAGGAAGTGGAGAAGGACCAATACTGTCAGCATCCTAAAAATATTCAGAGAAAAACTAAATGGACATAGGCTCCACACTGGTGACAGCTGAGGCCACAAGCTCTATGTTTTTGTGTTGTCCCTCTACCATCATGTTATTGTGAACATATCATCTCAGGAGCGACTTGTCAAAATACATCTATATAGAACACCTGCTGGAGATATTTCTATATCATCTGTCTAAATGTCTAATAGGATATCCAAAAGGTCAAAGGTCAACTTCACTGTAACATCTACACATTTAGTTTTGCAGACTGGACAAGAAGGTAGCAATCTGCTCCTGTCTGTGTGACTGAAAATCAGCACAAATATACTTAACATCTACAAACATACACCATCTGCAGTAATTTCATTAGAGTCAAGTGATTTCAGTCCAAATTTTAGTTTTCATAATGCAGTTCTGACTGAGCCGTGAAGGTTATTAAATAACTTCCATCCTTTTCCCAAAACACAGTCACCTCTTCCTCAGCTGCTGGTCCCTGTTTTGTAAAGGATTTGAAGGATTAGCTTCATCTTCCATCCCTGAAAACACTGGCACAGCATTTCAGAGCTGAACTTTTCAGAAGCAGTTAGCTGGTGATGAACTTTTTCGGCGGACACCTTGTCTCTCTGATGCACCTTGACAAGACGACAGACAAACCAGAGCTGACAGAGGTCATGTGTGTCAGACAGACAGCTGGAGAGAGCTATATTTGGCTACAGCTTGTGTTTGTGTAGACTACAAGTGTTTGTTTGTGTACATCTGTGTGCATGTTAGTGTGAGTTCAAGTGTTTATCTATGCATGTGTCTACACTTTCCTCACGTGTGTGTGCAGTTGTCATGGTCCAGTCAGGTCGGAGTATCCTGAAGACACTGTCAGGCAGGATTGATTTCCTCTTTCCCGATCTGTGGAAGTGTTCCTGTAACACAGCTGACCCCCCGAGTTTCGTTACCTTGTCATTTTGCGACACGGATCAAAGTGAAGACGAGCTGGAAATAGCCGCACGGCGACCTTGAACTCTGCGAAGAGGAGGAGGAGGAGGAGGAGATGGGAGTGACAGGAGCTCTAAAAAACACACACAGACACACACACACTGCTCTCAGGTTGGTTCATACAGAGGCAGATTCTGAATCTCAGCAACACATTCATCTAGCTGCAAACAGACAAACAAAAATTCACCTAAGCTGCATCAAACATCACAAAACATCCATTAAGAATACTGGAAATAAGAAAAAAGAAACAACAACAAATCAAAGTCATTCAAGTTTTCTGATGCTGTAAGAGTTTGTTTCTGTTTGCTGAAGTAAAACATTAATATGGAAGCATCAGAAATGCTGCAGCTGGTAAAGGTAGAGCTAATCTTTCTGCTGGGCACATGCTAACAATGAAAACTGGCAGATAAATGTAGTGGAGGAAGTATAAAGGAGCATAAAATGGAAACACTCAACTGAATCACCTTAAAAGTGGACTACAGTACCCATCTTCTTGCTATATGCCTCGATAAGCAAATGAAAAGTGTGGAAGCCAAGAAACAAAGCTTTGCATTACATTAACCACAAACGAGAGCTGGATGTTATCACAAACTGTTAGTGATTACCTTCCAGTGCTGGAAAAAAAACCACAAACATTTACTCCAGTTCTGCACTTAGGTTCAGTTTGGATGTACATTAGTTCACTACTTTATACTCCTGCTCCACCACATTTATTTAAGAGCTACATAAACTGATTGTCTGATTATTAAAACCATATCATGGCCTTATATGATTTGATGCTTGATTATTGTCCATTTGAAAATCCAAAAAATCCTAAAATTAGCTCCAGCTTTCAGTAATGTAATGTAACTAACAATTGCTGTCATCAAGTAATCCGCTGATTATTTGCTTCATTAATTGTTTTGTCTACAAAATCTGAGCAAACAGTGAAAAATGCCTCTTACATCGTTTTATAAGCCATGGAGTTTGAATTTTCTAAACTTGCAGAGGAGCTAAGTCGAGTATGTTTTTGTTATTTCATCTGTCTACAAGATTTCTGAGCAGAGAATAAACACTATCTGACTTATGACTGAGCATACAAGGGGTTTAAAGGATGAATACTGACATGTAATAGCAGCTCTGAAGACCAACACATGCAAAAATACACACACAGAAAACAAAAACCATGAAAAATAAACCAAACTTTCTGTCTTCAGTCAACCTGAAACACTTCCACTAAGCAGCCAGCAGAGGGCAGAACAGCACCAGGAAACACCTGACACCCAGGCAGCAGCATCACCCGCCAAAGACTTTAAATCCTGGGTCTCTCTCACACACACACTGAGCTCATGATGACCTTTAACCCCGGCCAGGTGGAGTTAACAGGTGTGTCAGGTGAAAGTCTGGGTCACTGACTTTTACACATCTAACTGACCTCACTTCACTGAGAAACTCACCTGGCTCACCACGCTGGAGACAGGACGCCCACTTTTTCTGGACCTCTGCTCCGAGCTGCAGATTATTGACCTTTCCTCTGAGTCTTCACTGTGGGACGTTTGTTTCCTGCAGACAAATAGGTTCTAGTTTTAAAATTTCAGCTGTAACAAAAATCACAAGCTGAAGAAATTCAATATCAGCAGCCTCAAAAATGAAACGTCTTCATATTATAAACCTTAAATATAACAAACTGATTCATGCTGACATGGAGAATCCAGATCTTAAGTTATATGTAATATTCTCCCCATAAAAGCAAGTCTCTTATTCTGAAAAGACAATAACAGTTTGTGAAAGACAAGAGTGGAGGAGTGGAAGTGATGTTTGAGTGTCCATATACTTTTGGCCACATCCTGCATCTATGCAACCTCCTGATTTCTCTCTTCCACATCAGGTGATCAACCTCGTTTCACCCACAGTATGCTGGGAGTCGCCTGTGTCATCTGGTCCTCCTCCTCCTCCTCCCACACACACACACACACACATAGTGAGTGAGAGAGTGCTGAGGCCCAGCTGGGTAAGCGAACTGCACTCTCTCTCTCTCTGAGGTATTTGGTTGGTTATGGATCCCTGAGGGACGCCGCTGCCTCCTGTGAGCTGAGGATCCATGCCAGGCCCTCAGTTGAACTGTGTGCATTTGTGTGTGTGTGTCTGTGTGTGTGTGTGTGAGAGAGAGAGAGAGAGACGGGGGAGATACTGTGGCTGGCACTCTCTCAATCTTGCCAGAAGACAACAGAACAGTGAGGATGTGTGTGTTTGTGTTCTCAAAAACACTGAGATGGAGGTGTTCTCATTCAAACACAGTGAGAAAAGTTCTGATTGTTCATGTTGCACTAAACCGAGGTTTCAAACCTGAAGTTAATTATCTTGCAGACTGACCATTTTAAAGCAGGAATGACAAATATTCACTCTTTCCTTCAGTGTTTTCTACTTATCAGAGTTGTGATGTGTAACACAGCAGCCTCTGTGTTGGTGCCAGCAACATTCTCACCTTGAACAGACTGAACAGAGGCTACTGCTTTATCAACACACATCACTCAGTTATTTAACAACAGCAGCAGACGACCTGAGCCCCAATCAGACTGAAACTCAGTTTTGTTTTTGCTGAGAGATAGTTAACTGTAGCTAAAGCTGCCGATGACTCAGCAGCACGGACGGATTATGAGACAATGGGTCCCTGGGCACAGACATGTAGACACCCACGATGAAAAGACTTTGTAGTCGTTTGATTTACCAGGAGCCCTGGTCAGCCCATCCCATCATTTACTCAAGTACTGTACTTTTTAACTTCACTTCTGTACATGTTGGATGTAAATGTCTCCACGTTTATCAAGTTAGTTTCCTGATTCATTTGATATTTTCCTGATGTTATTTGTACATATGTGAACGTCCGCAGTTCATCTGTTGTCTAACAGTTAACAACCTTTAACTTTGGTCATCGTTGGAGTTTCAGTTGTATCTGATGCATTTTGTGTTTTTTCCTACTTTCTTTATTTGTTTTTTGTTACTCTAACATTTTCTGTTTTCCTGGCTGTATACATTTGAATGAAAATCCATTAGATTCACTTGTGATTAAATCGTTCCCTAAACTGCAACCTGTA
The DNA here is from genome assembly GCF_001640805.2 of Lates calcarifer. Taxonomy (NCBI): domain Eukaryota; kingdom Metazoa; phylum Chordata; class Actinopteri; family Centropomidae; genus Lates; species Lates calcarifer. The sequence goes on from NC_066854.1 coordinate 1,692,841, forward strand.
GTCATGTTTTGTTACACAATACTGCACAGACTGTAACTTCAGAAGCTTGAGTTTATGAATGGTTTCAAAGTCCTGCTGTTTTTCATATTTGCTAAAGAGCCGACATGTTTGCAGTTGCAGGGTTTTATATTTTCTATCGCTCTGACCTCTTCTCTCTTTACATTTCTCCTCACTTTCACTCAGAGCAGACCTGACAGAGACGGATGCAAATGCTGTTGTTCATCCTCGCTTTAATTGTGTGTCGATCCTGCAGCTTTGGCGTTTTGCATATGTAATAAAACTACTTTTCTTTTCACCCTCGCAGCTCTAAATTTCCAGCTCTTAGTTTCAGTTTCTGCCTCGCCTTTTCTGGCTCCAACAACTTTGTTCCATTTCTCATTCTCTGGCATAATTACAGCTTTATAGCATTCTCCACTGCTCGGGCATGTTGTAGATACCTCCCCCCCCCTTCCTTTTTTTTTTTTTTTTGTCTTTTTTGGTTTGGCTCTCATTAATAATTCACAGAAAGAGACTGGGAAATTTTAGTGCAATTTGCAGCTGCTGAATCCCAGTTATTGTTTTGCAGGGTGTTGCAGAGAGAGAGCAAACCTCGGACGGAGGCTTTGTAGTCCTGAATGTAATTTGGCTGCGTCTCTCTGACAGGCCACACATCATTAGGGGGGTGAAAGAGATATGGGAGGGGGGTGGGGGGGTAATGACTCCGTCCAACCAGTCAAACACACTGTCCTCATCTGTCGCTCCAAACCCCCGACGCTCTGTGTTTCCTTAATGCTTTTAGATGCTGTTTGTTCATATTTATGCCTCATAACTATCTATGTTTTATTCCGTTTGTTTGCATTCGACCAGGCAGCCGCTGAATTATTCAGGACGGGCCGAGCAGCTTCGAAAAGATGACAAAGACGACGGGAAACTTTTTGGATGCTTTTCTTTCAAAATGCAAGACCAGACGCTTCTTGAAAGAGGAACAACGGCTTTGTTGACCAAGTTTTTTTTAGGGCATCCTGGTGACCTACACTATAACCACTGGATTCTGACTGTTTCACTGCTTTCCTGTCTGTATCTTAAAAATCAACCAGCTAAAAAAAGCAAACATGTTCATAAAGCGGTCTTTAAAAAGCTCTGAAGTCAGAGCTCATGATGTGAGTGTCAGTTAAAGCAGCAGACAGATGCTGTAGAGGTCAAAGCTGCATCTCCACCCTTTCAGACGTTTCTACAAAACGTCCTGCATGAAAAACCAGAAATAAAAAAATAAATAAACTCACAGTTTTCAGCTGAGGTTTGTGACAAGTAGGACATGACCTGTAAGTAACCAAAATACAAAATCCTATGATTAAAGATGGGTGAGGCTGTAAAATGGAAATTAGTAGTCTTCAAGACAACAGTTAATCTCCAACATTATCGTCTAACATCGTCTATCATTACAGCAAAATAAAATAATAAGTCTCTTTGGACTTTGGACTGATGGTTGGAAAATTTTTCCTCAGAAGTTTGTTTCATTCAATTTTCTTTCTTTAAAGATCTAATGACTAAATAAAACAACCAACAATCAGTAGAGAAAACAGTGGAAACTTGAAGCACTCACTTTCCCTTTTTTCTTAAATCATAACCAACAGCTTGTACAAGAGACTTGATATTAAAGTAAAATCTGTTCCTTCAGGCTCAAACCTGAAATCTTAAATCTTAACCAACCTTGACAAGAGTCAGAAAAATGTCTCGGCTCGGTGTATGTTACTGCACTGGAATATTCTGGTGCCTGAAAATGAAGAGAAATCAGTGAGGATACAGAGAAGTTCATCTGAATTTTATTCATCAAATTTTCCTTTTTTCCTTTTACTTACTCTTTGTTTTTTAATCCACCTCAACTTCTTCGACCACCGGGTGTTAGCTTCTGATGCCTGTGAAGAGAACAAAGTTTCACATCAGACCATCCTGCATACGTAAATGCATCCTGTCTGCTACACTGATGCATTTCCACCTGTTTACATTTCACAGTTTGTACATTTGTTTTGTTCATTTTCCTCTCTGAGGTAAAGAAAACAGCTCCTGCTGCAGGATTCTTTAAATCTGAGCTGTTCTTCTTTTGTTAAAACAGACTTCTGTCTGATCTGAAGACAGTTATGTTCTGAAATAATGACAAATTCCTTGAACACACACTGATTCAGTTCCTCTGTTTTTCAGTTTTTGGATTTCTCATAAAAAATTGTTTATCGTGTGCAGTTTGCCAGTAAAACTGATTTGCATGTATGAGTATGACTGTGTGTGTGTGTCTGTGTGTGTTGGTGTGTGTGAAGGCATCAACCACCAACAGAAGAGTCCAGAGGCACCGGGGCTCGGAGGAGAATGCAAAAAACAGTGGAAAAAAAAGATAAGAAATCAAAACCTCTCTTTTCCTTTTTTCTCTGCATTTTGCCTGGCCTGACCTATTTTGCACAGAGTATCTCATAACCAGAGAGTTTAGGGCTGTTTAATGCTAGGTGACACAGCAGTGTCCTGCAGTCTTTTCTTTCTTAATCCCTGGCATCTTCGGTAAAAGATCTCTCAGAAGAAACAGCGCTTGTTTCTGGCATCCAGCCGCCGGAGGGAAGGGGAGATTGTCAGGGCGCATTTCTTCCCTGCTCGCCAGCCATTCCTCAGGAGGGTTGTTTGTGTGTGTTTGTGTGTGTGTGTGTGTGTGGATAAATCCCCCCACCCTTTTTTTTTTTTGGCGAGTTAGGTAAACTGAGGGGGAAGGAAGAAAAGAAGAAAGAGAGGTGGCAGCTTTCCCCCTTGGAGAACAATTCCACCTTAAGCTCTTTTTGAAAATTACAGGAATGTTTCTCTTGTATTGCTCTTGTCACCTTGCCTCCAACATGGCCGCAAACAAGCTAAAGTGAAACTCAGTGATGCGTTTCCTCCAGAGCAGTGGAGAAAGGAGGAAGAAAAAGGAGGAGGAGGAGGAAGATGCCCGGCGGGCTGGTGTTTCGTGTCATCCTCTGATAGCGGGTTTTGTTTGGCCAGAGGAGGTTTGTGCAGAGGGATGTTGAACGCGAGGCTGACTGTGTGTCCAGTAATCTCACTGACCTCGCTGCCCAGCCGCCGAGGAGGAAACGCAGCGTGAGGCTGAGTCTCCCTCTCTCTGCTGGCCATTTGGTGAAGCTGAGACAGACTGTAATCCACGTCTCACCCTCCAAAATCTGTGTTTCCTGGCAAACGGTATTCCACTGGACCACAACACACACTAAAAGCACCTACATCCAGGACAGAGCCGGACACAGTTCATCATTTACAGCTGCTGATAAAACAAATCTGAACATGAGCTCTTTTACAACTATTTCATGTCATCAGAAACTGAGACATTTGGTTCAAGACGCACAGTCTATCTCTGGTTCAATGAAAAAGAATGAATGAATTATCTGTAACTGGAGATTCTCTCATTACTCTGCTGTTGTCCTGCTGACGGTGCCACAGTCTTCTCTCACTTTGACCAATAATATATCATATTTATCCTCATATTTCTGGTTATTCACCTGAATTGATCTGATTGAGGTTCTGTAGAAAAGTTGAGGTGAGAAGGACGTACTTCACCTGCTGATCTCTCATAAAGCTCCTGTAATATTCAGTCTACATTCTGTAGGGAGAAAAAAAGTCTGCTGAGAGCAGCTCAGCTCAGTTTCTATCAGCTGCCGTTGAGTCAGAGCATCACAAGAACGTGTTGTATCTGATTTAATTTGACTGCTGCCATTTTTAGATGAAAAGTGAAAGTGCATCAAAAAGCAGGAAGAACCCAGGGAAGATGATGGCTTGTTTTTCAACCACCAGCCATCTTTCAGGTCTGAAAACTAAGACACAAATCTAAAACAAAAAGTTGCTGATAAATATAATTATTTACTGCTAGAGTTACCTTCATATCTATTTCAGCAGCAGCTTTATTCAGACTCTTTTTGGTCCAATTTATTTGCACTACCTCAAATTTATGACACTTAGTTTTTACAGTGTACTTGGAGCTTGCTTTGATTATAAAAACGCCAAAGTAAAATGTAAAGGAAGCCAAATAAAAAGCGTGGTGGTTGGGTACTTAGGTGCTCCTCTACAGAGAGACACACATAAGAGCAGCAGAGTAACTCGTCTTTCTGCAGCAGCAGATAAGGACGGGGTCGACCCCCCATACGTCCCAGCTGCGAGGAAACCGGGCGTCCAGGAAACCCGAGTTTTCCCCAATCAAAAGTTCCATTAACCTGGAGCACCGGGAGCTAATTGAGAGCGGGAGAGGGTGAGATATATCACTGTGTCATTTCAGCCACACGGCTCGCCAACGTGCCGGCGTCAGCAGACGTCATACGGTGACACGTCTGACATATTTGTAATTATCTGGGATAATAAGAAAAGAAATGCTGCAACAAAACAGCCGAGCTGAGGGGGATCGTTTTGGCTGGCAGTCTATGGACTCCTCCAGGAAAAGACAATGAGCAGGAAGATTCTTCCAACCTTTGATAACCCAGATCATGTTTTAAGCATTAGGAGATGCATAAGTAGTGCTCTTTATAACAGGGAGGAGAAAAAAATCCACAAATCTGCATTACTGTTTTGAAGATTTATGAATCTCCACTTCACACATGCTCTTTGGTGGTGGAAGATCACGAGTTCATTATGTTTTCTACCGTTTTCTGATGGTTGTGTCTCTCTTATCTCCTTGAGAGGGTGAAAGATATTCTAATCTGTCGCCCCAATAGCCTTAAGCCCTGGTACGGCGAGTGGGCCAACTTTTGTTCCGCATAATCCCTCCACCCCAGCGAGGGGAGGTCATGTTTGTCAAAATGTGGCAAAGTGAACATGAAATTTTTTTCTCTCTCCTCCTCCTTCTTCCCTGGCTTAATTTGGAATTAAAAATGCATGTGATTTTGAACTTTAGATCTCCGGAGAGAGCCGTAAACAAGTATGAAATTAAGTGTCTTTTGAAATGCTGCTGCAGCGACGTGAATTGAATTGAGACACTCACATTATTCAGCCTTGGCGGGCTTCAGAAGGGTGGGCGGGTGACCAGAGTGGCCTCTCAAGTCAAATCACTCAGAGTTGGTCCATACTGACTAAAACAAAGAGGACTGCAGGAAAACTGCAGATCTGAACACAGACTGGAGGAAGGCTGAATCTGATCAGAGAACTGAAAAATCTTACACAGATTAGAAATGTTTTTATCCACTTCAACATCACTTACTGCCACCGCACAGATATTACAACTGATTGTTTTTAAATGGAAATATAACACAATACCTGACTGCTTACAGTAAATCCTCAACACTTACAGTAAAACAAACAACAACATCAACAACAAGGCAAAATAGATCAAGTCAAGACGACGGCAGAACTCCAACTCTGCATCACTTCAATCAGTTTGACGCATAAGTGGGTGAATCAGAGTGACTTTCCCTTTTTTCTGTGAATTTTAAAGGCTGGAGGTGATAAAAATCCACACACATCTGCAGGTCGGTTCATGAGGATGAGGATATTTTATATTTAAGCAGAAGTACAGATTATATTTGACTCTTTTTGTCATCTGTTTCCCCTCATTCTCTGACTCCACACAGTGAACCTCCACTCTGCTAACACTACATTTCCTTCTCTTTCTTCTCTCCGTCTCTGATGGTGTCCTAATATTTACACCTTTTTATGAGCTCCGCTGCTCTTTGCTCATTAACAGCAGCAACATTTGTCCCTCTTTAACAGCGGGTCGCGCAGAGGTCAGGCAGCACCTTAAGTAAAAGACGACACATCCTGTTCTCCCCTCGGGCCGCACGGAGAGAGCTGTTAAGCAAATCTGCATCGTAATAAGTGATTAGTATTCATTTCTGTGTCCTATTTCTACACACTGAATCCTACTGTAACTTCACAGTGCTTTAGGTTTCTCAAGAACCTGAAAAAAAGGAAAAGGACTTAAACATTTATCAGTCTTTGCAAACAAGCCTCAACGATACCTCACCTCAAACATGCAGAGGTTCCATGAGGAACCTTTGAGCCATGATTGAAGGATCTCAGGGAGTTATGTGGCTCTCTTAACCCTTATTAAACTGCACTTTCAGAGTGAACAGCCCCTCTGTCCTCACTGCTCATACAGCTCTCCTGCCAACAACACATGCCTACAGCTGTGAGGAGCTAGAGGTCAGACTGCAGGACGCACAGCAGCACATTCGATTACATTACATCTCAGGTATTCAGATGAAGCTCCCGTCCAGAGCCACTTAAAACTGCTGCAACAGTGAAATATGCTCACATTTCTGGAATGTAAACTGTAAAAACAATCAGGGGTAAGACCTTAAAAGGTCAGAGGTCACAGTCACTATCAAATACAGTTAGATTCTAGCAAAATAGAGACAAAAAGAAACAAAACAGTAGCCTGTGCAAGTATGTTTACATTTCAGGAAATCAGCCAGTGGTTCCCACCCAAAGATCAGGCCCACTAACAAAGAGATTGTGAGATGAATCAGACACACAATTTTGCAATTAAAAATGGTGTCTATGTACCGACTTCTCTCTATCTGTGTGTGTAAATGTGTGTGGTTTCACCTTTTCAGGTCTCAAAAACGATGAAATAGAGCAGCCTGATAAGGAAAAATCGCTCTTTCATTGAACTGTTCTCAGCTCACATACAGTTTGTAAATATAGTTCTTTGCTTGCTTAAATTTTACTTGCTGTAAAGGCTGATATTCAGCTGCTCTGTACAGCTCTGCCCTGGCCAGGATACTTCACTTACTGATCCTGATACTGTAAGAGCAGAAATCTACAAACATGAAATCACCTGACTCTGCTTTTCTGTGTCTGATTTGCTTCACTATTTTGCTTTCTGCGTTTTTGACTCAATGTGGCTTTGATTAGTTCTACACTTTGTACAGTCCAGAGTGGACCTTTACAAATAAACTAAACTTTGTAACCTCTGCTGTGGAGGCCACGAGGCGGCGGAGCGAGCAGCTGAACTGCTGCAGTCATCTGTTGGAGCAGCAGACAGCTTGACCAGGGGAGCAACCCCCGGATGACGGATGGCGTGCGGCCGGAAACGAGCGCCTTTATCAGGCCGCATTATCCTCCAGCAGCCGATCCAGACAGGCCAGATTTTTATCGAACTGTATTGGATTTAGTAATTTCCTTTTCCAAGACGAATGGATGGAGATACCGAGGGGAGGAGGGGGGGGCTTATTGTCTGCAACCCTGGGGTGATTATTACTTATGATCCATTTAGTATTTCAGGCTTGTCCCAGCACGTGCTGGTTATTACTCTCAGTCCACCGCAGCTTGTTCACCTTTCTGTTACACACTTAGAGGGGGATTTAACACTACAGGATACTGTGCTGCCACAGACAAACAAGATAGAAAAAGTTTAGTCAAAGAAATGAAATGATGCAGCTGAGGTAACTGCAGACAAATCTGAGATATCACTGCTACAAATGACAACTTAAACCTGGTGCATGTGGCAGCATATTACAAAACATTTCCATTCATTGTTAGGAGTTAAAGTTAAAGTTTCAGTTGTGATTTGGAAAAGTTTGAAGCTGTGGTTAAATATGAAACTCCACAGCTTGATCTGAGTGCTACCTGTGTGACTAATAAAGCTTTATCCTGCTTATTTCATCACCTTTCATGAGATCAGGCTCAATGAGACGCTACTGCTCGTCATGAAGATCTGTTACAGCCATGAGAGCTTCCTCAGAGCAGAGCAGCTCTTGCACTCACTTTATTCAGCTGCAGTTGCTGAACCTTTAGGAGATGAACGTTGAAGAGATGTATGCTGTTGATTGTGATACTTTAGGTGCTTTAATTGTACAGTGTGACTCAGGTCTATTTATCAAAAGACACAATGATCCTAAAGGGAATATGTGATTAAATAAATATCCCCAACACTATGTCACAGCTATCTTTTCATGCACAATGTAAAAGGAGTCTCATCATACACTCACGGTGCCATTAGGCGGTTTGGATTAAAGTGTTCACCAAATGGCATATGTTGTTCTCCCACCTCCTTCCCTCCTCTCTCCCTCTCTCTCTCTCTCTTTCTCTGTGTGTGAACATGTGTGTACAAATTCCACGGCTGCGAACACACAGACGGCGGAAGCACCTTGCGTCGATGAAAGCTGTGTCAGGTAATTTCACACTCTCACACGCGTGCAGTCATGTCGGCCTCCCCCGAGCTAACTCATTACCTGTCTCAGCCGCCGAGCGCGCACGGGATGCACCTTCTGGAGACGCTGGCGTTAAACAAGCTGCGCAGGTGGGGGGTTGGTTGGTTGTTACAGCGAGGGGAGGAAGGGGAGGGCTTGTCGTACTAAACATGGCGGTGAAAAGCGACAGTAAAGCAGAGCACAGACTGAAACGGTTCATCCTTATCCTGGGGGGCTTTTAGGGGTGAAAAAACAGAAAAGATCCACTGTGACAGACCTGGGTATCCTCAAACAGAGGCTAACCCACGCTGGCAGCTCCACTCACCTTGTAGCGACTACGGCACCGACACAAACAAGAGCAGGGTCGAGGGGTCGAGGTTCACCTTCTGTAGGCCCAGGGAGAGCAGAGAGGGCACAAATCGAGGGCCAAGGCCCCACCAGCTGTCTTTCTCTCTCTACTTTGCTCTCTGATAAATGCCTCCCTCCTCTATCCTCCCCCTCCAACACCATCGCCACCCCTACAACCTCCCTGCCGCGCGGGAGCTGTCAAGGGGGGGGAGGACTGGACCTGCCAGCATGCATCTGGCTGACAGGCGACTGGGAAGGTGCACTGCGAGCGCACGTCACAATCAATAACCCCTGCTGAGAGCGATGGACCAGGGGGTGTAGACGCTCCCCGCCACCTCTCTGTGTGTTTTTATTTTTGTACGGGGGGGGGAGGGGGGCTGGGTGGCGTTGACTTGTCACCTAACAACACACGCTCGCTCCGGCTGTTTGGGATTTTGTTTTGAGAAAATACATATGCGCCGTGTGCAGGCGTGCGTGCATGCACGAAGAGCGAGTTTTGGAGGTGTGATACGTGATGTGATAAACTGTAGGTCAACGTTTGGGGGTGGGGGTGGGGTGGGGGGTGTAACAGAGCAGCAGGTTTGGGTGGCAAAGAGAGAGTGTTTTCAAAGAAGGATTCAAACTGCACCTATAAGCTGCTATGCTACAGAGTTGCATTGTGGGAAATGTAGGATCCAGTGGTTTTGGAGAATCAGATTCTGGATATCTCCACCTTTGCTGCAACAATTTTGACCAAATTGTTGGTCAAAGAATTGACTCGTTATTTGTATTTTTCAGACAGAAAGTCAAACTTGTATATTATATATTTTTGGCAGTATATTGTTAGATTGCAGGATATGGAGACTTCAGTCTAAAAATATCAGCTCCGGCCTTCAGAAACCTGAACAGAGACTCAACCCAGTGAGAGTTTTCAGGTTTATCATCAATGGTTACTGTGTTGTACGGGGAAACTGTGTATGTTCGCATGTGTGATTATATATCAGCATTTTTGAGGTGTCTGTTTATGAGGAGGGTGATCAATTGCCTTTGCACTTACAGTCAACAGCCCAGGTCGTGGCTAACACGCTGAAAGATCCGTTACGGGACCTTCCCAGAAAAAGAGCAGAAGAAGAAGAAGGAGCTGCCGAGACGAGGAATTCCTGGCACATTCATGCGGCCGTAAACAGATATAACAAGTTCCCTCCATCGTAAGATGAGAGAATGTCAATGGGGCCTGACACTGAGACACCCGACCGCCGATCAATCGATAGCTGACATTACACCTCGGCACGTCAAGCCTCTTCAGTCGCGAGTATTAAAGTTTTGCATTACCAATGAGGTCCTGCTGCTGCTGCTGGGTTTTTCCTCCTCCTCCTCCTCCTCCCCTGATAATTCATGTTTACCAGCTCTGCTTATATTTTGAAGGGTGATTATCCAGTCACATCAAAACCTTAATGAACCTCATTTCACTAGCAGCAAATAGCATAAGGAGGGTTTTCTCTTTTTTTTTTTAGCAAATGAAATCTACTTTTTAGAGAATTCAAGAGAAACTGCAGCTGATTAAAGTGATTCTATTGGTGTGTTTGAGCCACAAAAAGACAATTTCTACAGCGTAGGGGCTATTCTGTGAGAGGAAGATGGTTGGTCATGGCTTTTGGACGCGTCATGTCGTATTTAAGTCGACAGCATCCTCCTGCTTAAGGTTTTCTAAGCGCTGACAGATTTTCCTAACTGGGCAAATTAACTGGCTTTGATACCTCGCTCATCTCCTCCTAAAGCCAATCAGAACATGTTTACCATCACCACCAGAGAAGGGGAGAAGTTTTAAATGTGTGTATGTGTGTGTGTGTGTGTGTGTTTCTGTTTTTTTTTTTTTAAATCTAGCCTCTGATGTGATGTGGCCCCATCCACGGCGAGAAGAGGGGGCATCCTCGACGAGCTCGTCGTGCTTTTAATGAAGCACTGAGCAATTATCAAAGCCGCCTCCTATTGATCTCAGCGCTCGTGCCAGGTCGACCAGCCTTTTAAAGTCACTTTTTGAGCTCTGGTTCATTATGAGGACCAGACACCATGAAAACGCATGTCAGCATGTCGGACATTGCATGCACTCATTTGCTGTGGTTTTGCCCTGATTCTGGGCTGCAGGGAGGAAAAGGCCTGAATGTTTTTTCCTTCACAAAAATAAAAAGGCGAGGAGAGTGAGTTGAAAGATCAGGATTTAAAGATCTGACAGGTTACAAGCAAGCTAGCTGTAGCTAATGGACGCCTGTAGCACAGAGGGAGTGGTCATGGCGCAGGACCGTCACAGTGGCGGTGTGTGGGCTTTCACACAAATCAGCTGTGTCCATACTCGGGGACTGGATCCTCCTCCAGAGGAGGTGAAGGTGAGGCTTAACCTGCACCCTCTTCCCAAAATGAGACGAAACATCAGTGTCAAAGTAAAAAGCCCAGATCCCTCTTGGTCCAGTACAACTGAAGACCCAGTATATTGCATGTTGTAGCCTGGTTGTTGCTGGTGCAGAGGTGAGACTTGGTGTTACTGCTGCTGCTTTCAAGGGAAGTGATGTAGTGTGTGTGAAGTTTTAGGATCTCACACACACATTTGTCCCTTTGGAAATGTTTAAATCTGTGGATATGGAGGAAAAAAAAACACGCTGACATAGTGAAATCCATCCAGGACACGAGAGCCGTTCTCTCGGTGTGTGGACCTCTCCTTCACAGCCTGACCCAGGCAATAAAACTCTGAGTCAGTCTCCTGAAATATGCGGCTGCGTCGCTGTGGTCCACTGCTTCGCTTCCAAACACATCAGTCCGTATTGTTACAGGGCTCTGTTTACCTTCAGGCCCCGACGCTCTTCATTTTTGCATCGCCACCTGTCACCGAGCTCTCATTTATAACACGAGCGGGTTCCTTGCCCTTCCAAACAATGCCAGAACTGTGAAACTTTCTGTTATATTTATACCAAAAAGAAATATAAATATTTGAACAAGCGTTTAATGGGGGGTTTTGTACATTCCATCATATCGTACACAACCTCAATTGTTACCTTGGATGAATCGCAGGGTTGTATTTACTTTGGGGTCTGCGTGAGTGATATCCGCATCGATGCTGTTTGCCATATTAGTGAGCTAAGACCTGAGGCTCTCCAGCTGAACTATTGCGGCTGTGTACACAATTTAGATGAAAATCCTGTTTATATTGCAAAAGAGGTGTATTTTGTAAGCCCTCCCTCTCCCCCCCATCCTGTTGTATATTTAATTGTGAAATATTTCCTGCTGCCCTGTTGCGGTCCGGCCGGTATGTCCTGACGGCCTAATAAAGACCAGAATGCACCTTCAGCTGTGGATTTATTGGTCAGAACATTTGGTACCACTTTCTCATTGGGCACACTTTATGATGCCTTATTGATGATTAATAAATTATAATCAGAACTTTATAAATCAGCAACGAGCGAATGTAAGAACAAATTTTACACAAAGTTGGGACTGTTTCTCTCTCAGCCTTTTAATTTATCAGGATGAACTTCACCACCTAACTTTGTTGAAAAGCAGCAGACAGACTAAAACTAATTAGCAGCTGATTCCACCTGCATATTTAACAGCTTATTATGAAGTCATTAATAAAGAGTCATATGTTTTCATTTTATCATGACAACAGTTCAGTTTTGCTGGAGAATATACTGTTCACCAACTGTTTATAGACCATTCATAGACTGCTTTCTGACACAAATTTAATACAATATAATAACTGTAATACAAATCAAGCCTCTAACCTCTTCTTAGGGGGTGATATTTTATTAAAGTGCCTTGTCTGAAGGCTTTGACTTTGCTCAGTGTGAACTGGTTTTGATGCTGACTGGCAGGATAATTCAGAGAGCTTCCATGTAACATTGACCATATGATGCTGCTGCTGTGGCTCTCTACTGTAACCCAGTCTGGACTTAAAGATCTTTGAAAGGAGGCAATTTCAGATTATCACGGGCTGATCTGTGTGGATGTGTCGGCCCCTCGACGCCGTCAGCTGTGTGTGGAGACGACCAGGACACACATGGTTTAGGAATGCACAGATGCCTCGTGTTGTCGTTAATCTCCCCGAGTGGCTCGCGTCTCGATGGCATCCATATGCAACTTTAATTTCAGCACTTCAAACTGCAGGGGGATAAAGATAGCTTTTGAAGATTGCTTTTCATGTTCACTGCGTTCATCTGAGCGTCTAAGTGTAGCCGAGAAGATCTGGACGGTTTTCTCTTTTGTGGCACAGTTTGGCTTCTTAAATGAAGGGAAAAAAAGAAGTCACTCAGCGCGGAGACAACTTGAAGCGTCTGAAAACGCCGGCTTTAGAGGCAATTTCCTGCTATTGTTTCACACTAACGAGATAAACACTTTCTGTCAATCAGAGCTTCTTCCAGAGGTGTCAAATTTCAACATCATGCTAAATTACATGTGGTAACAGTCAGCGGTTGATGGAAATAGTAATTTTGTGGAGAGAACTTCATTGAGCTGCCAGCTGTTTTGGACATTTTTACATTCAAGTATTTTCTGAACCCGGCAATAAAGTGTCCAGCTTTTTTCATAACTGCAGTTTTCCCCTTTCACATAAATATGCCTCTAACAAACAACCATAACATCCATGTTATATGATCCCTATTGTTAACAATTCTCTTTTAACTTCCATCCAAATCAACTGGCGCTGCTCACAGAGGGCCAGTGCTAAAAGGATATGGAGCTTTCAGATGGCACCTAAGTGGTGTATCGCATAACCAGTGTGCCTTTTTATGGATTAACAGTTTATTCCTTTTGCTGGAGCCACACCAAAGCGCCCTGGCCCTCTGTAAAATATACTGCTTTTGGTGAATTATGAGTGTGGCCTTCATCCAAGTGCCTGTGGCCTTCCTGTTTATTTGTACGGCGGCGCAGGTCGACAGTGAGGTGGGGTCCGACGGATCCAGCTGAGCATGTGTAAACACTCATCCTGGGAGCCGCGGTGAAAGTGGCTATTTTCCTCCAGCGAGGGGATTTTTTTACTGCCCATTGTTTTTAACACAGAATCGACCTCTTAAAAACATTGGACACTCTCTCATGGCTCTCCTGTGGCCCAAAGAGTGCTTTGTATATGCCTATTGACAAAATATTTCTGTGTTATGGCATGTGTATACTGCGACTCGTATAAACTGGAAAAGAAACACGAGTGTGCTGGCGGGAACATCTCGCCCATTTCATGCAAGTGCTCCCTGGAAACCTCTCCGGATACCGGCTTAAAAAACACTGACGACCTGTGTTTTCCTTCACTGCAAATCTCAGACACACAGACAGAGCTCAAGCTTCACCTTTTGTTCAAACCTACCACACTACTGCTGCACTTTTGCTCCATTTCCCAAGATAATGCTCAGAAAAGAATCAGGTCTGAACCAATTTCAAGTTTTAAAGCCACACAGGAAACAACCTGACAACAACAAAACTGAACTGGCTGAGAAACGAACACAGCAGTTTATGTGGTATTTAAAGGTGGATACATGAAGCCACAACATAAGAAAAGTTGTACTAATTCAACTTAGACTGCATAAATCCTCTGCTGCTCAGAGAAGAATCGTGCTTTCATCGCAGTATTTCCTGCCTAAAACTGAGCTCTGAAAACTTAATTTATAGAAAACAACAAATTCTTCTCCAAACTAGTGGAGATGATCTAACAGCACTGATTTACTGGCAGGACGTAACAGAATACATAACAATACTGTATACAGTTGGACACATGGGGGACAAACACACTCTATAATCGTCTACATGTCAGTTTAACCCTTGAGCGTAATCATGGGGACATTTTTTAGCGTGACTTGTGTGTCTCTGAGGTGCAACCGCCGCTGTTGTTTTTGTCAACATGATACGGGTCATCCAAAGGCAAAATGTCAGGGGCGAGCGAGGCTTCGCTGCAGCTCTGACTCAACGAAACTCAGACCTTTTCAGCCTCAAATGGCGGAGACCGGGGCGCTTTATCTGCTGTGACATAACGGAGACGAGGGTGATGGTGATGGCGGTCGTTACGAGAACGGAGTTTGGGGACAAGCTGGAGAAATAAACATCTGTAGGGTGGTGGTTGAAAGAAGAGGAGGGAGGAGCGGGCGGCTGTTTGAGTGTTGCCACTATGTGAAAGCTTCTCCGGGCTGCCCGTGCACTTTGACACCGGTAGCAGAGTCCTGGAGGCCTCGACCGTTTGTTGCTGCTCAAGGGGTCTGGGAGCAGGATCCAAGCCAGGGTCAGGGGGTTAGATACATGTCCTAAAAGCAAACTGTAACCTACTTTCCCCTACCACACACTATACACACACACACACACACACACAGTGAGCCAATCAGACATCCTGACACAGACTGCACTCTTGACGTTCTGTCTGTTTTGCAAAGGCAAAAGGCCACAAGAGAGAAGAGGTAGTTCACCAAACTTTGGGGCATCTACTGAAGTGCCTCAGAGTTCCCAGAGTGCCGATGTTTCAGTGTGGGTGGCTCCGATACCTCAGCCCTGCAGTGTTAGTGTCGTCTACACAACTGCATACATTCTGTATACCCAGATGATGACATTGTGCTACACTGTTGGGATCGATGCAGGCTGAGAAAAGTGACGCCTACTGTCCCAAAACAACCACCAAAAAACCCAAACTAATTCTGATACTTTTTAAAGAAGTGCTCCGGTCAGAGAGACAGACCAAAAAGACCAGAGTAAAATTGAAACAGCACAGGCTGAGATATCCTGACTCTTTATGCTCTTGCGCTGACATCACATGACCCAGACCAGTCATACACTGCTGTCTTTCACAACTTATGTGATGCATTGTGTTCCTATTGGGTCAGTGTGCCTGAAGATGTTTGAGAAGTTGTAAAACTGGACTTGTGAAGGCAAAAAACCCAACATCTTTTTGTCAGGACATCATGAGGCGTCCGAGATGCTACGTAGGTCGTCTTCCTGCCACCAGAGTCTGTCAGGTCTGGCTGCAGCAGGTGTTTACATTGTCCTGTTGGGCTAAGCCTGGCATCAAGATGAAGGTCTGGGTTGAATATGAAAAAAAACCCCTAACCCTGCTGTAACTTTCGTTGGGTGTGAGGATGTTGCACCTCCTGGATTAGGAAAAAACTTTTTCATTGAAAATAATCGAGGCAGCAGTTACGATTTCTTCAACACACATTTGGAAGAGCGCATTAGTGTTACATGAAAGCATTTTAGGAGACATGCTTGTTCTGATTGTGTTCTGCATGCTGCCTGGTTGTTGCCCCACAGGCCGCCGACCCTCCCGCTAACCTCGGTGCAGTATTGCGTCGATGCAAACCCACCAACATGAACACACACGCAGAGACACGGCTGGCCTGTAGCACCAACAAGATCCGCTCCACTCAGGATCATCCTGCCCGTCTTCTCCCAACGACTCGCTGCTAGTTTAAAGTTTGACTCTGAGGCGCCTTAGAGATCTTATAGGGTTTGAAGTCATGAGCCGCGGCACCGACAAGTACCCGCTTCTCCTTTCACCTCGAAGCGTTTCTACGCCCTGAAACAAAGCAGCAAAATCGTCAAGTATCTGCCAGATCAAGCAAAAGGAAGGAAGAACACAGAACATCTCCAGGAGGCAAACATGGGCTCTTTCTGTGGTTGGTGAGGATCAGTGGGGCGTCAGCGATCACATTAAGGATGATGCTGTTAAAAGTCTCCCTCAGACCTGATCACACTCTTTACACCGGTGAAAACATGTCAGTACAGATATAAAACAGAAAACAGCACAAATCTTTTTTTCCAGTTTCTCCACATACAGTATGTCAGAGACTGAGAAACTGCAGCAAATGGTCAGTCAGTGAGATGGATAGAGGAGGAATGTGACCTTACATTGTGCACTGTATCCTGAGTTTTAATCAAAATAATCTGGTTTAAATTTATTTTAGTGTAAAAAGTATTTCTACTTTCTTGGGGCATTCTACTATGTCTACACATTGTCCACTATTTACCTTGATCAAATTTCCATTAACATTGTTTATACCTGCTTATACTTATTTACTTTGATACTTACATGTCTTCTACATTTCCTCTAACAGTCAAATAACCTTAGAGAAGACAGAAACAAAACCTGTCAGGACTCACACTGCTGCACGATGTGGATTAGTCTTTTTTGTTTTTTTGTTTTTTGCAAACACATAAAGGAACAAGGCAAAACAAGCCATAGTTTTAAAGTTGGAGGTTGTTTTATTCATGTAGCTTCAAGATGCAGACAGAGGAGTCTGCTGGAAGCTCTCTGGCATGGCGGGAAGTCAAGCGAGGAGAGATAAGGGCTGTATAGAGCAGCAGGAGAACCTCAGTTGGGGGAGAAAGAGTTGAACAGTAACCACAGGACGCACCGCCGGAGACAAATATTTCATCAGAAAAGTTCCCTGATACAGGCTGGAGGAAACTCGGGTGCTCAGTGTGCTTGTGAACACACCCCGCCCTCAGTTTGTCATTGCCTCGCCTTGACACTGCGAGCTGGTAAATATGTGTTTTCCTCTGCAGTGATTGGAGATGGCTTTCACCGCCTGGAATAAATCATTGTCGCTTGTGAAAAGCAAATACGTATCTGTTGCTCAGCTTATTGACAATGTAGAGAGACTGAAGAATAAATAAAGAGAAAAAGGGAGGAAATGAAGGCAGCTGCCCAATCATGACGCCTGCTTAAGACCTCATTGCTTCTGAGTGCTACTTTACTGTTGCCGTATTTTGACTGAAATCTTAATGCAATGAGGATTAAAGGGATTACAACATAATCTTGAATAATCCAAAGTGCCACGGACGGAGGAGCGCTTGTAATAACGGCGTAAAACCCGTCCGGAGGTCTGACAACATTGTCAGTCACGGCGAGGATTAAATATTTGCGGGAAAAAACTTTTGACTAATGCCCGCAAACCATCGCGGGGGGAAAAAAGCACAGGGGCCAGAAGGCAATTTAGTAATTTAAGAGACATATAGCACCTCGGTAAGTGCTGGCCAGCCTGCTGCCAGGACAAAGCCCAGGCAGACGAGGGGGAGACGGGCTTTTTAAGCAGATTTACTCCTCCAATTTTTGTTTTTGATCAATGCTCAGGCAGGTTCATTACACATGTAAAGCACGGGGGAGGTTTGAGCAATGAAAATGTTCTCACAACCAAGAATCAATTCTTATTAGGTTTACCGAAATGCCATCAACATGTCCATTAGCTTTTCCATTAATTTATATTTCTTCCTCAGGAGCAGGGCTTCCTTGTATATTTTAAGGATTATGTAAAGCATCACAAGAAATTATCTTTTGAGCTAAATAACCCATATTCATCGATGTGAACCTGCCTTTAATTACAACCCTTCACTCAATAACAGCAACGTTAAAATCTGTGTGGGAGGCACATTAGTGGGATTTGATGCAGACCTTGCCTGGATGCTCCCTGAAATTCATGCTGGTTGATTGAAGTCTTATTGACGCTTAACTCCTCTCCAACAAACCAAACCCTTAATTTAACTGAATGAATATAAATTGAGTGCAAGAAAAGCTTTTAGAAACAGAGTCTACATTAAGTTCAGAGGAATTTGTCTCTGTGAACAAGAAGCAGAGACACTGATGACTAAAACAGTGACAGTACAAAGAGACTGGACAAAGACAGACTGTACATGACTCACACACACCATGTATATGATAAATCTGCTCTATATTGAACATTCAATCACTGTGTGCATTCAGGCAGCGACAAACTACGGCTGCTGCTGTCAAACAGGAGGAGGAGAGAAGGCTGGTAAAGTTGAGATTTTTACGCTTTGAATCGGATCAGTCATTTTGTGTAAGTGCTGTCGCCTGGAAACATGGATGAAAATGAAGAAAGCACTTCAGTTTCACATCGTAGAGGTGTGCATCTGCAGGAATTCTACCTTTCTGATATTTTCTCTAGACTGTTTACTGCACAGTGAATGTACAATGTGATGAATCATCACCCTGTGTCACCTGAGCTGAATCAAACAGATCCAGATCAATTTCCTTTGCTGTGAATAAAACTGAACGGCCTCTTAAATGTTAACTTATCATAAAACTAAAATAAGAAATTGTTTCCTTCACACTGAGTTTTGTGATTTTGTTTGTTGTAAAAGTTGAGTTGATGAAGAAGTGGGTTTAGAAATGATTATTTATGACAGTGGAGGTCAACAGATGTCGGCGGATTCTGTAAAAAGTCACAGAGCTGACATTTTGAATGTAGAAAGATTTCACTGCAGCTGTCGGTCGACTGCACGTTTGGCCTTAGTAACATTAAATCCTCCTCTCTGTCAATGAGGACGTACTCTTTGACTCAACCTACTGTGGCCCAGCTGCCCTTGGGCAAGGCACTTGACACCAGTCTGCTGTGTGTCCGGCAGTAGAGGACTGGCCGGCTTCCAGTTTGAATAAACTGTGTGAGATGAAAATACTGATGTGCCTCCCCTGCCCTCAGATGATCTGATGCTTTTAAAATGTTTCATTTGACTTTACTGAAGACCCACTTTACATCTGAAAGAGGTTGGGATAAATCACTCTTTCTTAACTTTGGGATAATTTATGTATTAGTCCTGTTAACTTGGAGGACAAAAGTTACTGTGCTTATATTCTGTCTTCATCAATATGCAGAGAAACAGTGGTCTCTAACTTGATTATATTTGTAAAGCATGAAACTTCCTTTCAAAGCAGTCACCTAGTTGTAGTAAACACTAGTGTGATAAAACAATACCAACTCAAGGTCCACTTACTAGCTTTTCCCAGAGCTTTCAACCACTGCATCTCACTTGGACATGGAAACTGATGCTATTCAAGCCCATGAGACATTGTTGAAAGCTCCAGAAAACCTGAACTTGAGCTATTTTAAAATATTAATTTTCTAATTAAAATTATTTGACTAAAACTGAAAATAATGCAACATACCAGACCCATGTCTACAGCCTATCTGATATGCCCTACGCTTTATTTAGACCTCCTTATTTAGCACTTATAACCAGAATATAAATGGCTTACAAAACACTAACTGCTCATCATGTGGATGTCAGCAGATTAAGACATATATAATGAAGCAGCAGTTACTGGTGTATAAACAGTTAATGAATAACTGACAATTTAAGTACAAGTATTTATTTTTTTATTATAAAATTTAAAAAATAAAGTTTTAAACCTGCACATAAATGATATGTACATGTGTATAAAAGCTCTATAAGATACTGTAAAGAGTGTTACCACCAAGCTCAACTACAGATCTTTAAAATGTGTCTGTTTTCAGTCCTGAACCCATCTCCTCTCTAATCTCACCCACAGTGCTGCCACCCAGTGCAGACTGCCGTCAACAGCAGCCGTCTCTCAGCAGCCAGCAGTCGCTTTCTGTCATGGAAACAGATAAAACCCTGGACATGTGTTTTAGTTAGCAACAAGAAGACTATTTTATAAGCAGGCACTTTACACCAACTCCTCATTTCTCTGAGAAAAGGAGGGAAAAAAGCTGCCAGGCGGCACAGACAGTTTATTTTTTCTGCCTATAAGCCATAATGAGGTTGTGCCCTGGGGAATCAGTCGAGCGGAATGTTATTAATGCCTCAAAAAAGGGAGGAAAAAATCCTCGGCACCTTCTGCGGCCGTGGCATAAAGGCAGGAAAAGACTGTCAAACAATTAAAGTGAAGTGAATTCCCTGAGATGGAGAGGGAAAAGAGAGAGAAAGAAAAGGAAAAAAAAAAAGGAAAAACAAGTGGACTGGCCTGGAAACGTGTGGAGAAAACAGTTTCCTTCAGGATGTGGAGGAGAAACGATGAGCTCAGCTTTAGTTTAATCAGCGGTGTGAAAGCTATCTAAAGACCTGGATGTTTTTCCACTGTGAGTGCATGAGAGCTGAGTTTAGATCAAACAGTGTGAGGGGTCATTACTGTACATTTAACTCCATTTCCTACTGGGAGCCATGTTTTCACTGATGTTAACTGAAACCTGAAACAAACTGTTTCATCTGATTAAGGGAAGCCAACAACAGGTGAACACGTAAAGCTTAAAGCTCTGCTGTTGTAGCTGTTGTAAGTTTGAAGAGTTTGATTTGTCCCCACCTAAACATGTTGTTTTTATAGAACAGCTCCAGAATACATTTTGATGGTTTACTGACTTGTAATAGGGAGAACAGAGCCTCAGGTATGATCTCCATCTAACTGAGTGAATCATGTTCCAGAGAAAAGCTGAACTGCAGATGAGTTAAAAAGACTTAGAAGTCATTTTAAAGAAGCGTTCATCTCTGATATCCAGCCAGGAAACTTAGAAAATATCAAGAATTAGAAACAGAGTTTGGTCTGTTTGTTAGAGTGACAGCACTTCCTGCCCCAGAAGCTGGGGATTATGGGTAATATACACCGTAAGAAATTCTAAAAAGCAGCCAAAACAGTAAACACTTACACGTCCCTCTGCACATTACCACTCATTGCTCAGGAAAAGTCATTTTGATTGAAGCGAAACAGAATGAAGCAGCTGTTTGCTTGTGAAATTGGTCATTTTGGGAGTTATAGTAGCAGATAAATGACGTGACGTCCCCCCCCCGCACAGACTGGAAAACTATAACTCAGCAAATCCAACAAGGAGGTGACAGATCCGCTGACATGTTGACTCTTCTCTTCTTGTGCTCAGTGTTTCTCTTATTTTTCTTCATCCAGCGTGGTCCAAGATCTTTGGTTTTGTGTCATGTTTGAAACTAAATGCAGATAAAGCATCCTCATCTGTAAACTGCATATCTGTGCATTTTACCAAAAGGTCAGACAGGCAGTGTTTTACTCATGGACACGTTGGCAGGGACGGACGTCCAGGACACATTTAATTTTTTCCTTTAGTGAAACACCGGCAGCTGAAATCTAATTTTCTCTCCTGTGTCCCTGTAGGCTGTGTTAGTGCCACAGAGCTTCAATACAGAGGTGTGTGACACATTTTCATCTTCATTCAGAGTAACCCCAATGACTCTGATTTAATTTGCTTAGTTGCATCCTCCTGGCCGGGCCTCCTTTGTTCCTCCTGTTGTGTCAGGGCGACATCCTCCACGGAAGACGCTGTCACCGTCAAAGCTGGGCGCCCCGGCGGGTCGAGACCCCACAAGCGCCGCACCTCATTGTCTGTTCCTCACCTTTGTGTCTTTGTGTCTTTATGAACTGTCACGTTGGCGGGTCGTTCAGACGTGACCCGCCTCGGCTCGTCAGGGGAAACGCTGCTCGACAAACGCGGTTCCCACAGGAAGTGGAGAGGGGGGAAAAAAGATGTAGGGGAAGCATATCAAACAAGGAGAGGTGAGCGCCTGTGACACTTCCAGCAGACTGAACTGCAGCTGGTCGGTTTAGAAAGAAAAAGATCATGAGATCCAGAGTCTCACACACGTTTCATGTTGAACTGCCAGCAAACAAAAATGAATATTTAGCTCCTGTGAACCCCAACCTCAATGACTCAGAGTCACTGTAACATCCAGTCTACCCTCAGTCCAACATACATCTCATTTAAAGACCACATTTCCTTCAAAACAATCTGAACATGGACAAGCACATGGCGCTGTTTGTGCTGCACTGAAACTTACAGATATTAAGTACTTCTCTTCATCTCTCTCTAAAAGACAGTCAGGTAGTAAGATATGAAAAACAAGCTACATTCTCCTGCATCCAAAGCTGAAAACTTAAGTTGACAACTGCAGCACAAACTAGGCCAAAGACAACAGTCACTTTAGCTTTTCGCTGAAGTAAATTTTGTCCTGAGCGCTCTTGTTTTCAGGATCCGTACTGGGGCCTCGCTCGTCACACCCATCAACTCTGATATGTTGACAATCCCCTCATTAATTTGAACGGTGCAGCCGGGTTTGAAACGCGAGAACCCTTCAGCCATTTCCCTAATGGTCTGCGAGCCAGGCCGACCCGGGTGCAGCCGAGCACTCGCCTCGGTGGTGGAGCCGGGACGGAGTTAGAGGTCCTTTCACTGCGAGCTGAGCAGCCATGATGGCTAACCACTACACCAGAGGCCCCTTTGTTTTTCTCTTTTCTCACCCCAACACTTTACAAACAGCTAAGCCTGTCACAGTCCGACATCAAGGTTCAGTGGTCTGTCAACATTTACCAGCAGATAAAGACAAAGAGGGGAGAATTCTCAGCCCTGGAGAGCACATCGCTTCGTCCACGGAGTGTGTGTTTGAGAGAGAAAGTGTGTGAAAAGATACAGAGCGAGTACTTATGTGTCTTTTCTCAGTGACAGCAGCCAAACAGAAAACAGTCATGCGGGGAAGAAGTCAGCGAGAGTACATTAGAGCCCCCCGTCGCCTCCCCGCCCACCCGTCGATGAAAAGTGACGATGGAAAGCTCTGACAAATAGGACCAGATCCCGCCTCCCCTGGGCTCAAACCGAGCTGCTTCTCGTTCTTCAGCCCGTGGGCCTTTTGCTCTGCTCAGAGGAGAGGAGGGCTATCACAGGCTTCGCCAGCTTAGATGTGTTTGAGACAAGAAGCTGGGGCAAAGATTTGGGATTCGGTTCTGTGACACCCATTGAGGACGCCCTGACTAATAAACAACGAGGGGATTTGACAGCACAAAACAATCTGCTGCTCTTTGAAACAGCCGGAGTGTGAGGACCCAGCACTGAGGGGGATTTTCATTTATTTCCAGTTAATGATCCACCTTCAAGAATATATATATTTAAAAAAAATGTTTGCACAACTTTCACTGTTTGCTGGGAAATGTGTTTGCTAATTGGGCCACAGATGACGAAGAGCTCTATAAAGTTTCTCTGAAGTTTGTCACACAAAATACAAATATCTGCTTCAAACAGCACACTTTACACTGCAGCCCTGCCACCAAGGTTCAAAGAATAATTCAAGGGGAACTGGTCACAATTAGGTTGCACTGAATGAAGGTGGAAGCTGAATTGTACGTATTAAAATGTGATACTTCATTGATCGCTAAAAGGGAGATTTCTCCTCAGAGGTCAGGAGGAGCTTGAGTGTGTCGTGATGCCGACACTTTTGTATCCAGATCATACAAAATATAGAACAAGTCGACCTCCTCCTCCACCTGAAAGCACAATTACTAATTCAGGATGACTTCACAGTATGTGCAGATATGGCCAAAGTATGTGGGCACCACTGCCTCATAGGGGAAAACCTAATACTGTACCACAGTAATGTTACAGACAACAGAGCAGATCCCTGCAGCAGCTTCAACATCTGATGTAAGACTGAAACCAGAAGAGTGGAGGCTGTTACAGCAGCAGACTCATGCCCATACATAACATGTATTCTACTGTGTATGTATAATCCACTGTCTACATATGCTGTATAATAATAATATCCTGTGCACAGAATATAACATTTGTGGCAACTAGTGTTGCATGTATTTTTCAGTTTTCCATAATCAATTATTAGCTGTATTCAAAACTATGCTGTTTTATTTTTAAATAAAAGACAATAAAGAAGTGAAGACGTGATCGAGTCTGCTTGATATGAGGACTGGATGAGCAGATCTGATATAAGTAAGGCTGAATGATAAAGTGACAGTCTTGCATTTTACATCAGTGACGGCTCAGTGAGCCAGTTTTTATGTTTTACTTTTCAAATGTGAAACACAAAACTACGCTGTTTACTCTTACACTTTGTAACATTACAATAATAAAAAAAAGACGAATCAAAAGTTAACTTTTTACTTTAAACATCATCTTGATCCAGCTCTTGTGCCACAACATGCACTGTTTAATCTGCGGTGTCTTAGCTTGTATTGTCCACATGGACTGTAAGGAGCCTTGGAAACGCGACCACACACTGAGCTCAGGATCACAGCACAGAGGCTTAAGTGGACGTGGATGATTCTGGTGTCACTCTCCCTAAAACCTGGCATGTTGTTTTAGCATCAGTGGGATCAACCTGGATAATTTGAGTAAATAATTAACCGTCCCTGATATTCTCTGTCTTCTCCTGTCTCTTTCTGGCTGCAGGGAGAGGAACCAGGCCTCAGTCACGTCAGCTCTGTGACATCGAAGCGACCGTGACACCGCAGCAAACCGGTGATGACGGATGCCTTTTTGTCTTGTGCAGTCAGGCCGGAGCGTCAGGCCCGTGGACGACTGTAATTGCACCGACAGGTGACACATATGTGGAAACCAGAAGATGATGGGGGAGACTACTTAGATCATGTGACCTGCACCTCACATGCCTCCTCCAAATACTGTAAGAGTGTGAAGAGTTTCACTGTGACATCTGATGACATGAAGGAAACAAAACGGTCTCCTTAAATTGATCAGAAGCCGTGGTGTCCGTTGGCATGATGAATATTTCAGTCATGGTGATTAATGGACTTAAAAATGAACATTTTAGAAATGACCATGTCATTTAAGGTGCCTTTAAAATTATCTGCGACAAATCATTAGTAACAAGTGATTGGTTCTGAGGTCTCAGCCCTGCTGATTCCTTTCTCCTCTTCCCTTCCAATAACATTTGTTCCCATCATTCTTTCTCTCTCTCATTATCAACAGCACAGCACTGGTGTTTGTAGTGTGCATACCTATGAGGAGGCACATGCACGGGTGCAAGCAGGCTGCATGTTTCTGCAGTTTCATTGACAGCTGGTGGCTGTAACATGCCAAGAAAGGTAGCAACGAGCCAATGAAGGAAACATGACGAGAGCTAATCCAGGGTTTCAAACAAGCTTCTTTGTAAAGGGCCATGAGACATGGACCTAGACATTTTACATTTTTAGATTTTAGCTTCCAAGGGTCAGACAGTTTGACTTGTTGCAGGTTTCAGTGTGATGATCTTCTAAAACTCCACTTGAAAAGCATTTACATCTTAAAAACAATCACTACTGTAACGACTGTGTCTGTCTTCCGTAGAATACAGATATATCTGCCATATAAATGCCATTTCACTCATACGGTCACACTGTCAGCAGTATAATTTAGTGTAGGAGATTGAGTGTATCCTCCTCGGCCGCTGTCTGAGCAGCTCAGTCAGCTGAACTCTGCTGGAATGTGATGGAGGAACCAGGTTGGGTTTCATGAGCAGGTGTCTGTTGTTTGTCTCCCTCGTGTTTCTCACACTGTTTCACCACCTGTTCTCATCTCTACTCTTTCCCAGGTTTTTTTCCCTCCCTGCTAAGAGCTCAGAGAATATGGCGTGCATACATTTACCTCTGAATTTTACTGTATGAGGGGAAAAAATTATCGAGCAACATGTAACCAGTGAAGGAGATGGAGTTTGGATTTTGAGCTGCCAATATTAACTATTAATTTCTTTTTAAAAGATGATTCCATCCAAAAGAGGATGTTGTGGTGCAATTAATTTCCTTAGAGGCTTCAAAGTTACATTCAGTTCTCTACAAACAATGGCTCCATCGATACAGGATAAGTGTTGTGAATATTCAGTATCATCTATTCTTGCCATCACTAGGGGAGAGAAGACATTTCTTGGAGAAACAGTGTTTGAGGTTGTGACAGACGAAGGTTGACTGGGAGTGGGGTGAAAGTGGGAGATGGAAAGGAAAAAAAAAAAGCATTTGTGATTGTCGGCGTGTCCGCCAGTGTTCTCCCTCTTTGCTCCGACACACTTTTCCATGTTGCGGGCGCGGCGTTACACTTGTCAATGTATTTGTTGAAGCGACTCGGCCGTCGGTCCCTGTGAGGGCTGTGCACCGCTGCCTCCTCTCTCCCCCACGTCTCTTTTTTAAAAAGCTGTGGCTCTTGCTTGAATGCTCTCTGTGTCCATGCCCAGTGCCCTAATCCAGGGCCTGCTCTTCCTCTAAGCAGGGAGTTAACTTAATCCCTCTCATTTAGGCAGCTGCACTGCCGGGGAACTATGGGAAAAAAAAGTTATAACTCTGTGACAGACACTTTCAGCTGTTGTGACGGCACCTCCCTGATTCAGCTGCCTTAACATGCAACTCTCACTCTCGGCCCGGTATTTTAATGTAGCTGTGAATAATGCATGGGGGGCGGCGAGCATGGAAAGCATAGAGGGAGGTATGCATGGCTGGGATGATAGCTGTGTGACTGAAGACAGAGCCGGTGTAAAGCAGAACAAGCTGTAAAACACTGGCATCTATGAGCTGAATGAGCCGACCACCAACAGTAAATATGCTGTGAATGTAAAGGGTCATGCCCAAAGACACCAGCAGACAGTGTGAGGGAGTTTCACTGGAGGAGTTCAGACCTGTGCCATGATGTGACTGAGTGATGGTTTTTAAAGGTAAAAGGTCAAAGTCTTACATTGCAAAATGAATCTGAGTGATTGACTGGTGATTGGTCAAAAATAAATTTGTCCTGATAAGCACAAAACATCTGTAAAAGGCAACTACTTCTAACTAAGGTTTAGCTGATGAATGCAAATGTTATGCTGTGTTGTCTTGTGCATTAAGCGTTGCACGGTGCACAGAGTGTAAACTTGAACCAACTTCACACCTCTGCACTTCACTCTGCAGAAAAATTCTCATTACAGCGGCCAGCGGAGGTCAGAAAACACAATTTACAATTTCTGCAAACATCTGAGCTACTTATCTGTGAAATTTCAAACCTCACAAAACATTTCAAAAGGGTGTCAACAGCGGTCAGCACAAGTAGCTGCCTCCTTTATCCTTCGCCCACATCTGGCACTTCCAGCCTGCTGAACATTTGTAATGGGCCTCGATTAGAGCGCAGGACAGATACGGTAATAAGCCCTGGAACCTTGTCAAGAGAGAGGTCAAATCAGAAGACAAATAAATAGGAAATTGCTCCCTGCGAGCCTTCTCACTGTCACACTTTGCTTGTTACCTTGAGCACTAAAAAGGTATTTATCTGACTCCCTCTCTGCTGTTTAAACAGGCATCAGCGCTGCTCTGTGGGGCTTAATTGCGCCTCGGTCTCAGGAGTTCACTTGGTGAAGTGCAGGTGCGACGTCCAAGAAAAATAATTGAACAAACAATTATAATGTGCGTTCCCACACTGCCGGTTAGAGACAGAGCAGCTACAGGCTTTTGTGCTGTTTAGCTTCCCTCCAGTCCAAAATATATCACTGTAAGAGTGTTGAAATGCTGCAAAGATCTATGGTGGACTTGTGTATATTCTGGCAGCGAGTATCTTGACAGTCCCGTCCCTCCACCCTGGGAAAGAATCTGCACCGTCCCTGTAAACAGCCTCTCCTGGTGTCTTTCTGTCCTAAAAAAACAAAGGCAGAGTTCTCGTCTGCTGCACCTCGCTCACCGTCGCTGACAGGAAACAAACGCCACCTCAGGACATCAACACGTCTCGGGCCTCAACGCCTTGTCGGTGGAAAAGATCCCGAACCCAAACATGCAGAAGAGACCCGACCGGCCCTTCGAGGTGCTCGTCACTCCTCGGAGCTCTTTGTTTTCAGCTTGTCCCATTGTTCCTCAGATGGGGAAATGTTTTTGTTAGATGACAAACGGTATGTCTTCACTGTCACTGGATTATTTTCACAGGGTCGCTTCGGTGGGAAAGAGCTGGTGGAAAATGTTGAGCTTTAAGAAAACAGCAAAGTCACAGCTGACGCAGATCATTCTAGTTAAAATTATCAACATTAGCAACATCTGAAATAAGAGGGCTGCATATGACAGTTTTTAAAATGTTCTGAAACAGACAAATCACAAACGTGCCCACTTTACAGAGTGACTGGCCGGATATGCAGAGACGCTCGCAAATTAAAAATATACTTTCTTTGTTCAATTAGAGTCAGGCTAGGTAGTTGTGGGCAGGTTAACATTTTCTGAAACATTTTCTTAAAAAAGTCTACTGTCTTCTTTGCTTTTTCAAAAGCTTCTCACAAAAATCACAGTGGAATTAAACTTTGAAACTACTTTACTTCTGCCTTTGTTTCCGCTGTACGAACTTATTTGCAGGCAAGAAAAAGTTAAAATTCACTTCTAAACATTTCTGAAGATACCAGCTCTCTGGAGGCCTTAACTTATGAAACAAACATTTTAGACGGCACATTCTTTTTTGTTTTTTTCTTTTGCCACATTTCGAGGAAAGAACACCAGGTTATGTGTTCAAACTGTTTTGGAAGCGAAACCCTTCAAATGGATCTTCAAGTTTGCGTTTGCTTGATCAATCTGATTTCTACTCCACCGGCCTCCCTGAGGAATTCTTCTTCCATGCAGGAGGACTTCAGTTATGGCTGTTGTTTTGCTTTTTCAGCTCTCCGTCTTCCTCTCCTCCTCTCTTTCCCCTTTCGCCGTTCTTCCAGAGATGCGTAGTTGTTGGCAGTGCTTATGTAATAACAGATGGAAGCTAGAAATTAACACGTCTTGCCTCTCTCGTTATTCTCCTCTCTCCATTTATTTTTAATGCTGTGAGCACGAGCGTCTCTCTCGTTCTCTCTCTCTCTCTCTCTCTGTCTTTCGCTGTGTGTGTGTGTGCGTTTATGTCTGTGTGTGTGTGTGTGTGACCCCGGCAGGCCAGCAGCACCTGTCAGGAGTGTATCCACCGTGGTTGCGTGCCTAATTAGCACACAAGGAATTTGGTGGCACGAAGCGCGCAGCATCGGTGGGAAGAAAAGAGTGTGGGGTGCAATTAGGATTTGTTGGCATGTACAGAACACACAGCGAAGAATCAAACGAGGAGGAGGAGGAGGAGGAAGAGGAGGAGAGGTTGGGGTGTGTTGGTGTGGGAGTGGAGGGTTGCATGTGTGGCCTGATACTCCACTACTTTTTTTTCCACCCTCAGAAAGATGAGAGAGAAGCGTTTGAATACTGAAAACAAACCAAACTACGTTCAAATCGTGTTCTGGTTGTGAAATATCGGTCGTGAAATATCATAACTTTGTCGCTTGAGATTTCACATAAATGCAACAGAGTGAAATCCAAATAACTTGCTCTGCACATGAAAAGCCGTAAGCAAAAACCTGAAGCTAACAATCCAACTGTTTCAGCCACCAAAAAGCCCACTGTGTTCAGCTGAAGCTAATACGAGGATTCGGTAGTCTGAGCTCGACAAGTGGATTTCTTTTTCTGGAATTCACATGTAGGTTTATTACTCGTTTCATCCCAGCGACAAAACTGCATGAAGTGTGGAATAAGTATTTAAATCCTTCACTTAACAATGTAAAAATCCCAAATGCCACATGATGGACTGGTTACCCTCATACTCTGTTGACCTACATTAGTTCAATAATATTTATATTGCTGTTGGCTGTGTGACAGGGAGTAATGAGAAAAATACAGCACAGACAGACTTGTGCCAAGTGCAAGGTAATTAGTGCAGAGGCACCATATAGCCTATAAATTTATCTTATTATCATTTTTCTCATGGCCTGGCAGCAAATGTTGCGTGACCAGGAGCTGGTCCTCGGCCCAACTACCAGACCTCTGTCTGTTAGTCTGTGAACCAGTGACCTTGTGACCACACTGTGACTCCTCTAGGATGTGCAACAAACACACATAACCCCACCCCTGTCATCACAACACACCCACACAACACAGGCCGCTCAAGCTTTCTCTTCTTGTCAGCCTTCATCTAAAAAAACACGCCGCGGTTGATTTAAATCCTTCTGCATAAAAACAAAGATCTTCTCATGTGGATCTGACCCTGCATTTCAGTTTCTGCCACTACTCAGTCAAAAGAAAAGTTTAAGGGATGTTTTTGATTGAGGAAGGAAGAATAACATAAAGAATTTATAGGTGGCATCTTTTAGTTTCAAGCAGATGCCCCATTCCAACAATTGTGATGGACTTTGTTCAAGCATTGATTGGTCATTACAGTGTCATCAAAGAATAGACATCTGAGTGCTGGAGGAAGAAGAAAAGAGAAGGAGAGCAGCTGCTGGAAGCGATTGTGACGAGGTTTAACTTTGTGTCCACCACATGATTTATTTATCACCATTGCGACCATTTTCATGGCTAGATTGGGGCGACGGGGGGGCTGCTGGGAAGTTAAAAAGAGGAGAGGGAGCTACAAGGAGGAGACATGACCTCAGTTTGACGAGAGGGAATCAAAAAGATCACGATAGCTCTTGTGCCCACAACACTGAAAGGGAGCAAATGGCTCTTTAATATTTCCATGCATAGAAAAAGAAAAAAAAAAATCATGAGAACGGTGATGAATAAAACAAAAAGAAGCAACAAGAAAGGGCTGCAGCAGCGGCGTCTTTGTGAGGCAGAGAGGAAATATGCGCCATGTCAAAAGCCGGCGTCTTTTTATCTAATGGGTGCGGCGGCTGTAATGCATCCATGTGGCCCTCACTTTAATAATTGAACAGACATCGGGGCGGCACCTGCTGGGAGCCCAAATCATCGCCACGGCTTTGAACAAACCGCTGTGACATTACGGCATCAGGCATGGCAACGCAGCGCTGAAAAATACAGACAGAGGGGAAGAGGAAAAGGAAAAAAAAGGATGCATTCGAGGCGGTGAACATGGCCTGGGGCTACAGAGTAATGAGCACATCTCCACGGAGGCTTCCACAGATTCACTATTTGAAAATTGTTTCTTGTCTTAATAAATCCTAAATGTGTAATTTACTTGTGAAAGAGGAACAACAAAGCAGCTGACATTCCCGTCTCCCGCTCTTTTCCTCTGTAAAATGATAGAAATCACACCGACCGAGGCGTGTCGACGTTTCCTCAGGTGTAGAAGCGGCACCCTCAGATCTCCTCACCCCCTCCTTGCCCTCCCATCCTCCCTCCCCCTCTGCTCTGTTCCCCAAATTGCAAAGTCATTGAAATTCCTGATCTGCCTTTGCAGGAATTATAAAACCTTCTCGATCAATTACAACATCAATCAGGCAGAAATCTGCGGCCGATGAATATGTATAAAAGTACACACACATCCGGCTAATTAAACAAGGCCGCCAGAAATCACCTCCGACAGGTTGGTACAAACGCACAGCGAGCATACATTAACCATCAGGAAGTTCAGGCTAAGAAACAGCTGGGACTGAATGCTGAACACATGTATATGTAGATTCTGTCTCCTTAAAACAAGTGTCAACATTTTTTACTAGATCCACACAGTTTGTGTCAGTCAGTCAGTGTCAGCTGATTTCAGGAAATTTAAAGGACTACAGTGCAACATCAACACAAGCACTTCCTGCACTGGAACTTAAACCCAAAGCCCTCTCCTGCAGAGGCTGGAGAACAGGGGCCTGACAGTTTGATCTGGCCGTGGGTACCAGCCGTAAATCTGTGACCGCTTTATATCCTGCAGGTCATGTCTCACAAGGCCAAAATAGGAAGACAAGCGATTGTTGTCTCACAGTTTTTTTTTTTTTTTTTTGGTGGTTTTTCACCTTTATTTTGATAGGACAGTGGAGATGAGACAGGAAACAGGGAGAGAGAGCAGGGGAATGACACGCAATAAAGGTCCAGCTGAACCGGGAGTCGATCTGGGGACCAGCTACTTAGGGCACTTAAGCCCATGTGGTACACACCCCAACCATTCGGATCCGGGGCGCACCAGACCTCACAGTTTTTGATGTTTCACAGGGGCCCAGTCATCTCTGCTTGTCTGTGATCATCTAATCTGATGCAATGACAGTCTGCAAAGGCATAAATGTTAGTTCCTCTGACTGAAGTGTAATGTGCTTTAAAACATCATGTTAAATAGATGTTAACATGCAGACCAAAGTGAAAATGTTGGTGTGTTTTCAGTGGATTTCTATGTTCAGACTTGTCCTGCAGAGGCTCAGCTTCACCATAATAATGCACTTATACATAAATCAGCTCCAAAAACAATGTTGCAGATTCTCTGCAGGATTAGACACCAACTGTTCCTCTGCACTCCAGTGGCTTGTTTTTTCCCTTTTTTTTTGTTCTGCTCTCTGACAACAGCGCTAGGGTCGATCATTAACTTCAGTGTTAGCTCCACTGCTTCATGCCTGAGGGTGATAAAGCACAGAGATTTCTTTAGGTTCCCCATTAGGAAATTTGTGAAGTGAAAATTAAGCTCTCTTATGCCGACGCTCACTGCACAAGTTTATGTTCAGAGTCCAGACTCAAACTGGGGAGTCAACTGCCAAGGTCAGAGTTTGGTTTGATCGGGTGCATCGGTCTTATTTTAGCTGGCATGTGTTCTTTTTCTCTCACATCATGTTCAGTGTTTTTGTTCTTAATGATGCCGTCAAGAGCAAACCTGCCTCACTTTGTGCCAGAACAATGGCAGATAATTGTTTATGACCATCATATTTTCACCACTTTATATATGTTGCATTAGGGTCATCTGGACCAAAGGAAACACTAAACACAGCCCAGGTTATTGACTGAAACTGGGATTAGATTTGACTGTGCTTTGAAATTTCCTGACGTTACTGATCACTTCCGTTCATCTAAATGTAACAAAGGTTGATTTAAAGGCCAAAACGTGGTGATTTAGACTGATAAGTATTTTCATACACGCATGTTGCCTCACTTTATTCTTATTCTCCTGCTGGATAAAAGCCGCAGCTAAATGCCTGAATATGTACAAATTTCCTCTGAAGAAAATCACGTTGGATAAAAATCATCTCACTTTAATTCTCTGTTTCACTTGACACAAAGTTACCCGAGCGTCTCGACAGTGGAGGAGTTTTACGATTTGAATATTTTATCTCTGTGTTCTGCTCCACGGCCAGTTGTCTCCGGGCCGTTGCTGTCTCTCCCCATGTCTCCCGTCCTGAGATGTGCTGCTCACAGAGCTGAGGGAGGGGAAGGGAGAAGGGGAGGAAGAACCCAGCCAAGAGGCCCCGGGGCCACGGCCCTCTCTGGACCCCCAACCCCGGGTCACCGAGCACCCCGGGTCAGCCGGTCCTGCACAGCCTCCTCATGGGGTAATCGCCTGGCTACCAGATCGAGGAGGAGGAGTGGGGAGGAGACCCCCCCCAGTGTCTTGTGTAATCAACATTTAGAGAACAGCTGGGAGGAGGAGGAGTGTGTGTTTGTTGTGTACATGTGTGTTTTCTCACATTCAGATATATGTGATCTGTCATATGTGTGTTGGTGTTTCCTGTGTGTTTATGTAAACGGCTACTATAGAATTAACAAGCTTAGATATGAGCTTGTGAACAACTTCATTTTGTGTGTGTGTATGTGTGTGTGTGTGTGTGGTCGGTGTGTATTCCCTGCTGGCCCTCAGTGCTCAGAGCAGGTTCAGTGTCGGGGTCTTTGCCTGCAAATAAAACTCGTCCTCTGGGTGCCAACATGCTCGTCTGTGGGTAGAACTGTCAGAGTGAGGAGTTTCAGACTTGCAGGAGAAGAGACTGTGATATTTACAGTTTCAAAGTATCAGAGAGTGACTGAGATATACTCATTTTGATCTTTGTTTGCTTGGGATGTATTAAAGAACCATACTGGGTCTTTTCTGAATGACTTATAGCATCAAATATAAGTGCAGTGACTCACTTTAAAAAGTAAGTCGAGCAGTTAAGTAGAAACAAGCACTACTGTCAAGATTTTTTTCATCCTGTAACCTACACCCCTTTTTATTGACTCCATTTCTTAATTTAACATTTCAAATGTCCTGTTGTTGAATGTCGTAATTGCTCATTTTCCCCCCAGTGTGACCCATTCTGTGCACATTCATAAAATGTTTAAGAGGCTGCTAAGTTTGGAGAGAGAGTTTATCCACAGTGAATTTCTGAATGCACACTTTTCCTACTGTTATGGAACTGGACACTGGTTTCCATTTATTGACACACAGTATGGAAACAATAAGAAAACTTAGCTAAAGCGAGTCCAAAGTTTTGTGCTTATCCAAAACTGGACCCGATGATTCAGAGCCCAACACATTCATCAGAGGACAATTAGTCCCAAACACGGACAAAACACCAACAGTGGCAGCAGCGTGGCACCAGTCCACCAATCAACAGCAAGCTGGAGTCAACAATAGGATCAACACACGTCACTTTTCCTGTGATGCTGATGCTCCAGCCACATCAAATCAAATCTGTAAAGTATTCCAGGTTTGTAATAATTGCTGTAGTTCTTCATTTCCACCTGACAACTGAGAGCTGATGGTTCTTATTTTGTTCCTTCCCCTGAAATAAAAACGAGGCGAGAGCCAGTTAACATTTTGCCATATGCATTGTTTGTTTTGGATCTATAAATACTGTAATCGCCTCGGGTACAGTGCTAATGCAACAGATAGCTCAGTGTCGCACAACATTTGAATGGACCATCTGACTAATTACAGCAGCGTACGATCGAATCAGGCTCCAGAGAACCTGTGAAGACCCTGAACGTGGCCTTCCGGTCAGGAAGAGGAAGCAGCCTCATTGTTGCTGCCAGAAATAATAATTTCAATAATTTTCTATAATTTCCAGCATCTAAACAGAACAAACCAAGTCAGGAAACAAAGCAGGGGCCCGCCAAGCTCCGCCTCCAACTCCCCCAGAAAACACACGCCGAGGCCGGTGAGAGCCTCCCCACGGAAAGCGGCTGCCATCTAAAAACAGCCTCTGCAGCTGGCCGCCGCAGCGAGAGGCGTGCTTTCAGTGCTCGCACCCGCAGTCACAGTTTACTCCCGCTAAATGTATGGAATCAGGCTCTCGCTAAAAACTACAATTACAGGTGATATACAGATTGAAATCATAGGGGCTGCTTTTTTTGTTGAGGAAAATTGTCCTAATGAGCGGTTTGGCGATTCATGGGGTGGAAGGGAGGGAAGGGTTGGTGCTGGTGTTGGAGGAGACTGTGAAAGTCTTTTCTCTTCGAGTGTGTGTGTATGTGTGTGTGTGTTGGGGAGGTGTTGGAGGGGCATAAACAGCTGCACCTGCTGCTGCGGCGCGCACTGCCACAGTTAATGATATCGGATGATATCATTAGGCAAAGTGCTCATAAACAGATGTTGGAGGCGCTGCCTAAACAGTGTCAGCTGAGCCGGTTTGCATTTCTGCGAACGTATTATTTATATAGGGCATTTAAGTTTGTTATGTTAATAACCCCTCTGTTAGCATGCAGGATGTGGCACAGGAAGAATACAGAGATGAAGCCGGTGTGAGGGGGGGGGGGGGGGGCAGCAGATAGTTAAACTGCACCTCAGAGGCTCGGTGAAACCTCTGAGTCTGATCAGAGGTGTGAAGAGCTGACAGGGGATCAGTTTAGAGCCTGAACACAGCAGGCTGCAGACAAGACCAACATGGCTGAGGCTAATCCAAGATCCACCTGCGTTGTGGTCTGGACCATAAAAAGAGCATATGGTCTCCATTTTAAACTGGGACTTGATCAGATATCGTTCTTTTCTGATCTGGAAATGATCAGATTTTCATACAATTTTTAGGTCAGGTGTAAATGAATCTCAATGTGCAACCTCAGCTACTCACTTTATCAACAATTTTACTGGCAAACTAGTTAAAGGTACAAGGAATTCCAAGCAAAGTGTAATGTTTTAATACTAAATCGTGTGCCATCTTTGAAACTACTAACTTCATCGTGGCTGCCACTCAGAGCACATATCTCAGACTAGCTATTCCCATCAAGTTTTGATCTTCGGAGCTCTAAACCCTTCACACAACATATGCTGTATATTAACAACTCCACCTAAAGACCAGGAAGAGAAAAGCTGAAGACTGAAGCGGTCACCTTACCGAAACAACATGTGAGTGGTGGGACCTAGGGGAGACTCAGGCAGGTTGGATGAGCAGCCTCTTCATGCAGCCGTGGATCTCATCAACCAGTTCTGTAAGAACAGGACAAGATAGCAGACTGTTTAATCATCGTATCAATACACAGTTTGTGGACAAAGAGTGGATTTTTAGCACAAATGGCCCCAGTGTGAGCACAGTAAGTCTGGTTATATCAATGCCTTGCTCTAGATCTGAACCAGCACAGGGAATGAAACCCCTGACCTCACTCATGACCCCCGCTGTTAGTGCCTTGCTCTGGGGGACTGAAGCCCCTCACTCTGACAGGGTTCATGTATCACTTTAAACTACTGCACTTAAGGATCTGTTAGTCTTTAATTTGTTTATTTTGCATTAGAAATAAATATTACTGCCAGGTAACACACTGCTATTTACAATAAAAATGACTCTAATTACCTGAGCTGAACCAGTGTTGCAACAGTTTTAAGTCTTAGCAGACACTTGGTGTAAAAATGTTTTTTTTGAGGCATAACTGTGTTTTTATGAGCATGAAAATGAGCTGATGCGTCCAGGACCAAACACAGACAGCAGGGAAATCCTAACTTAACCTTCTAATACAGATATTTTACCTTTTAATATCTTTTACTACGATATTTTACACAGAAATAAAAAAGCTTGTTTCTGTTTTCATGCTTTTCTCATTTCACTTCTCCACCTGCAACAACCACTAATTAGCCCAGAGGACTCACCAACAGAAACAAGGCTTGCATACAGGTGAGTTAACAGTGTGTAGGTGTTTGCCTCAACATTACTCCACCTTTGAAACACAAATGGAAAAGAGTTCCTCACCTCAATCATGTCTGTGGGTCACCAAAAAGGGAGGAGTTCACTGAACTCATTCCACAAAGTCAATCGTACAAAATATCCACACAAAGATTCACATTTCAGTCAAACGTCTTTGAGAACACCTGAGTTAAGCTGCTGCCTTGATTAACTCATCCTCTCTCTTCTTCTTCTGCCCATTTTTATGTGAAAATGGCAGCCAGCTGCAGTGTTTGATGCACTCTACTGCCACCCTCTGCTTCGGAGTGTGAGGATAAATCTACCCTGTTCACACCTCAGGATTACCTCCCTACTTCATGCTATAAGCCATAATCAGTTGTCTTTGTCTTTTATGAGTTTGAAAACATAACTCCTACCTTGTTAAGGAAAATTACATGTGGTGCAGAAAGTAAACGGAGGAAACCGAGCATTATCTCACAGTGGAAAATCTATAGTTTTCTTTGACTCTGTTTCTAATTTAACATTAAAAGCGTTTACTGTGTGTAGAGGGACAGATCTGAAAATACTGCAGTGTGACCATGTATTTCATCATGCTCATGCTTTGCACTCTCTCTGTTATTGTTTGGGCTTTCTTCTCTGGAAGCTCCAGGACAGATGTAAGTTTATATGACAAAACTCTGTAGTTTGGTGCAGCAATAACATGAAAACAACAAATTCAAGCAGAAAGTAGCAGGGAAAAACTCCAACAGGCTCAACCTCCTTAGAGGAGGAGAGCATCAAGCCTCGCTTTTAAACAGCACTCATACACGTGTTAACAGATTTATGTAAAAGGTTAACGTCCTTGTGTTATTCTGCTCAGGCGCTGCCATTTTACCCCCTCCTCCTCCTCCTCCTCCTCCCCACCTCCCTGGCTGAAAAAAAGGGGGAACAGGCGCCCATTTCCCTGCCACCATTATGCTCATTTGTCCTGTCAAGAGAATGACAGGCCGGTTGACTCTTCCCCAGATACGACCATTAGGTAACGCTCTGTCATCTGACAGCGAGGCATTCTGCCGCTCCCTAAAAACCCCCTAATTATTTCCTTCGCCAGAGACAGGCGGCGGCGGGTAGGTAATTTTTAACCTTTCACGTGCACCTGGGGAACCCTCCTCCGGGGAGCCAAGGTGCCTGTGTGGCATTCAGTCATCAAAACATGACCTTTTATGGCCGTTCGGAGAGCAGTTGGCACCGGGTGCCACGCGCCAGCTAATGCTAATGTTGATGACTAATTTATGCATCAGCCGACTGCATCTGCAGCAAGTTTAGGGTAGCAACAATGTGTGATAGAGCAGTGTGATGGGAGAGGAAGGGAAGAGGAGGAAGGGGGGGCCTCACTGCAGAGCAAGCAGAGGTGAAAGGCATTTTGGGGGAAGGGGTGGGGCTTTTGAGACACCCGGTAGCTTGGCACGACAGGGAATTGAGGGGGCTAATTATGTTGCAGGGAATACATTCGGCGTGACCAGCGAGCCTTTTTAGAATTTGTCGAGCGCAATCTGACTAACGTGGCTGACCTTTACTTTTTTTAGCCCAAATTGCGGGAGACCAGAGAGCATGCAAGATGTGTGCATATTCTATGACCTAATTGCCTTTTTTCTTGAGGCTAAATGCTGCCCAGCACCTTTCCCCCTCAAAAAAGAAAGTGGGATGTCAAAAATCACCTCATCACATGAGCATTTTAAAGCTTAGTGTAGACACAAAGGCACGTTTACACTATGTTTACATCCACAGACGTTACTACTCCCTGTGGGCGGAGGTGTTTTTTAGCCAGCTTGCCTTGTTAAATGAGGATTAAAAGCGTCGCCTTTGAGGAGAATCAGCTCTCAGAAATACTACATACATACATTCAGAGCCTTTTTTCTTCCCTTCTCCCACTCACTGATGACCTTTGACCTTTGGTGTTGTTGATGATGTAGGGTTAAATCATTTCTCAGTACCGCTAACTTATTTAAAAAGAGTTAGATGAGAAGATTGATACCACACCTATATCACTTGGATTAAAACAAACATCACAGTATGCACAAACACAAACATGTCTTCCTGTTTTTCCCCCTTTCTCCCCATGTCCACAGCAAATAATATGGATGGGTGAGAAGCAGCGAAAGCCTCCTGCACTGTCAGCCTGTCTAAGAGCGATGGGCAAGGGGATGACAGAGACATTTATGTGGGAGCATAAAATAAAAAAGGCACGGCCTCAGGCTTTACAGTTAGCTGACAAAAACGCTGTATGTTTATAATCTCCCCCAAATTCCTGCAAGTCCATAAATTGTTATTATCACAAAGTGTTTCGGCGAGCAGACAAATCGAGGTGTTGGGGTGAGGATGAGATGAATTTCATGCAGAGTGGAGAAAATGAGGAGGGATGAGAATCCAGCTAATCGGATCACAAGTAAGTGATGGTGCTATTCTGCTTGAAAAACATAATTTGTATGAATCAGGCCATGTGTGTATTTGCAAATATGTCAGGCCACCTCTGCTCGCTGCGTTTGTGTATTCGTCGTCAGCCAGAGAAGGAGAGAAAGATGCTGATGAACTCTTTGTTTAGACAAATCAGGAAATTACACGCCTTATTCCGCCTGGAAAGTGTGATTTTTTATTTTTCTCCCTCCCTCCTTCTATTGCACTTGTGTTTCTCAAGTTCTGGAGAAAGGTCATCACAAAGTGTTTCCCTTGGAGCAACATAGTGCAATAAAACACAAGTAAACACAAAGCAAGACGGATTCAAGCCGCCGTACGTTCACGCAGCCATTAGTGATTTATACTCTGCTTCTAATCCCTTGCTCAGGCCGCCCTGATGCCATTAAGCTTCAAAATTACATGTTCTATCACAAGCAGCCGCTCTCACCTGAGTATTGGATTACTGAAATAAAATATGAATAATTAATACTGAGAAATAGGTTCCTGGCAACAGGAATGGCTGCAATTTAATAATGAGCATTATGTTTCTTGCGTTTTTTCCCTCCTTTTCTTTCTCTCCTCCTCCTCCAGTGTTGTTTGATCTTCTCGGGTATCTCTACCAGGGGACTCAGTGCATCCTCTTCTTCTTCTTCTTCTTCTTCGTTGGTTCTTCCTTGGCTGGTTTGACTCCCCTGGCCGCTGGGGCGAGAGACCTGCCTTCCTCCTGTGTTCTTTATTCTTCCTCCTCCTCCTCCTCTCCTTCTTCTTCATCTTGTTTTTTCT
Organism: Lates calcarifer; assembly: GCF_001640805.2. Lineage (NCBI taxonomy): Eukaryota > Metazoa > Chordata > Actinopteri > Centropomidae > Lates > Lates calcarifer. Next base: position 1,732,797 of record NC_066854.1, read on the forward strand.
TTAATAAGCTGCCGTTAAATAAATTAGAAAATACCCACCCAGGGGTGATCAGACGGCCACAAACCCTTGTCATCTGTCTCCTGGCGCTGCCAGGCAAAAGAGAGCAAGCGAGGGAAGGAGAAGAAGAGAGGAGGACAGCCAGGATTTCTTCTTCCTCATCTTCTTTTCCTTCCCTGGCTTGGTATTCTGTCAGAGGTGAGAGGGAGAAAGAGAGAAGAAGAACAGGCTCGTTTCCACCCTGCCAGACAACCGAAGGCGATTCGCCATTTGCTTAAAAAAAAAAGGTTCCATACATCCATATTTATTTAATGCGCTGTGAGAATATATAAGGAGGAGAGGAAGGAAGGGAAGGAGACAGACAGAAAGAGAGGAGGAAAAAAAACTTTGCTACATATGGAGTGCTTCTTACAACTAATCAGCAGACTGTTGGTGATTGGGGCCGCGGGCGCCAGGTTGGCTCGAGCCAGAGTTAGCACAGTGCCCAGGTCTTTGCTGCAGGCTGCACAGGTTGGCCTCAACTCTGCTGGGGAGCAGATGGCGAGCCAAAGCTTGTAGTCACACTTACCTTCCCCACTAAATCCCTAATCCCTCCGTGGACGCTCCTCCAAGGCAGGTTTTTGGAGGCAGAAATAGGGGTTACAATCTGGACCGGCGCGACGCCTGCCAAAACACTCACAACACAGAAATGCAAATTAACTTATTTGTGTTGTCCGCCGGCCAAGGCGCCGCTTCTTTTGCGAGTAATTAAGATACCTTGAAAAATATTTGTAAAAGATCAATAATTTCAAATGGACAAATAACAATGCAGAGAAAGAGAGAGTGGAAGAATAAATGAGGGGTGTGGACACTGCTTTACATGTGTTTTATTTTAGTTTTTAACACCCGTCCCTCCTCTCCATCTGCACACACCAGTCAGCCCTATCACTCCCTGTTTCACCTACAGATATGAAAAACTAGTCCCTCAGGTGTTGCTGACGTTTGATTACTCCTAATAACTCAGCCACCGCAGCCACTGAACCAGACTGGAAACTGGATGTTGAACACATAAAGCATTTGTGTTGAATGTTCCTTTAAAGCCGGCAGCTTGAGGCCACACAAAAAACCAAAAAAAGAAGAAGAAGGAGAAGGGGAAAAAAACACAAGCGCCCCCTGAATCAGTAACTGTTAGAGGAGGCGTAGGAGCCTTGGTGACACCTTTCAGCTGTGCTTGTTGGCTGGTGCTTAAGCTACGCGCTAACACACACACACTCTCATACACACAAACACACACACACTGTTATTAGCCTGGTGTCAGCAGCACTAAATGGGCTGCAGATGTTAATGCACTGTTTTAGATACAGTGGCAGGAAAAAGAGGCAGAGACGGAGCCATTCAGACGCAGAATAACTAAATACAGAGAGAGAAACACATTCATTAGAGAAGAACACACGGTGGAAAATAATTCAGAGGTGATGCATTATAAACAGTGCTGTTTAAACACAGTGGGTATGTTTAAAATCTTAAAAACAGACAATGTGTAGGTTTTACTTGTTTTACTCTCGTGTTGTGTCACAGTTTATTAGCTTAAGACTCAGAGTCGGTGGAGGGTTTTTGAGGCTGAGGACAGAGTTCAGGTTTGTGGCTTCTTATCTCAAAGTTTCATTTATCCCAATTATAGATTCTATTTATTAAATGTAATATTCTTGGGGAGTGTTTCAACTGTATTCCCTCCCTGGATGGATGCACTTTACAGGCACATTTGGTGCATATGCTGGACAAAAATACAGTATACATCTTAACAAGTATCACGAGTGAAAATATTTATCTGGGGCCTACTGAGGTGGATTGATTTATTTATCCACACGCAGATCAGTGTAAAAAAAGCCAAATCTTAAAGATGCAGGGAAGCACAGTTATTTAATCATAACGATACTGGCTAAAGCTCAAAAGTCAGACAAATGTCTGTCTCTCTTTCACTGAGAGTAAACTGTGCTGTTGTCATGTGCCCCTCCAGCAGCACTCAGCGTTGTACTGTAAGTCTAAGAGGGTCTGAAAGGCCTCTGGGACCAGCCAGGCGGATCAAACGACCTCCCCAGTATCGGACCAGATGTCCTTACTGGGACGGGTTCAGATGGTCCCAGCGAGCAGCGAGGGAAAGGTCAGAGTCACACAGTGGGTTAAACTGGACCCATCATGAAACTGGCTCGGGCTGCGGGTCTGTGCAGCACCGCCCCGCTCATCGGCAGGGATTATTTCAATTAAGGCTCACGCTGGCTGAACGCGGGATTACAACAGGGTTTAGAGTGGCAGGACACATCTGAACACAGCACATGGTCAGCCAGGCAGCTCCCAGGGATTATACGGCTGAAATATGACAGACAGGGTGTCATAATTACTAATGAAACCATTTTCTATCAAAACAGATATTTCACAAATATTTTTGTTCCACGGAGAAGTAGGTTGCATACAGAGATTTTTACTATTTTTAAATTTTTATCAGTCACTTCAGTTAGATTTTCATGATTTTATTTACTTCTCTATTTTTGTTATAGCGCCCATTAGCACCACATTTATGTTGGCTCACTGATGATTTGACTTTAATAAGTCAACACTGTTCACAGTTTGATTTAAAACATGTTTAAATGAATTAGAACTTGACTGTTAGAACAATATTAGAGAATGTTTTAAAATGAGAATTTTAATATATTTATTTCACAAATATTTTAGTATTCTTTTATTTTGTTGTCAGAAAGATGGTGAACTTACTCTGATTTTTATTGGAAGAAGCTGCAATATAACTGCACCAAAATGTACAGTGAGATAAGATAAAATAAGATAAACTTTACTGTCCTGAAGGAAATGTGTCTTGGGCTAAAGTGCTGGATACAGCTACATACAGACAAAACATAAAAGATATCACATCATTATTCTTACAAAGTCCTGAAACCAAACTGAAAACTGGTCTTTTGGAAACACTCGCGTGATCTCAAATACATAAAATCTTAACACCTGTTTTGACAGAGAATTGAGCAAGACAGTGAATTACTTCCTTTGACCTCTGACCTCCCTGTGCAAGATACAAGAATGAGGAATTCCTCCACAAGAATCAATAGAATCTCACCTAACTCTTATCAAAGCTTTAGTTTGTCAGTTATTGTGTATTACACCTTAAAATGATGGAGAGAGAGGATCCTCCCAGAGGGATAATTATTATAATCTCAGCTTCTCTGCTCCTCATAGATGAGCTGCTTCTATTATTGGCAGAGATCAAAGAGGAAGGTAAACGCTGGTATCACATACTGAGTGAAGAACCTGTTTCTGATCAGTCAATGATGTTTAGCAGCAGCCTCAGGATCATGAAAGGTAAAACCAGCAAACGAGAGACTATTAGCCTCTGCCCCCTGCGCTGTATGCATGGCATGATTTGGACATGAATACCATTACTGCCCAACCTGCCTTTAGCATTCACGACGACGACCGGCGACTCCGTCTGGCATTTCACCTGCGGACGGTCTGGACTGATTGAGATGCGTCTGAGGAGCCCGCGGAGACACGGCGAAGACTCACCTAATTGGCCCCGGAGTCGGCCCTAATTCCTGATTCTCAGGGAGGTCCACATTTCAAAGCAGAGCCTGGATCAATTAATGGACCGGTAATGTGTCTCATTTTCATACAGGGCGAGAGACTTAGGTTGGGAAAATCAGATATCGGCCACCTTCGACTCAGCAAAGCGAGCGTAAGTCTGAGTTATGTGAAGGGGAATTCGATATGATGCTCAGCTGTTCAGAGCAGGATCGCATTGGTGAATATTTTTTGTCTGGCTCCCATTTCTCCTTTTGACCCTAAACATTTTTAACACTCAATGTTTGAGATCTACATCTTCTCCATTTTGTTTTCTAAAAGCTAATAAAACACATTAGGGAGGCACACTGTTGCACTGGGTGTCATGTTCCCTCGTTATCCTGACCATGGCCACTATTTTGACTGCTAGAATACTTACTAAAGCACCTAAAATGTATTAATCCACCATTGAAAATAGTTCCCAACAGATGCACTATTTCCTCCTGTTTGAGTAACGTCTGCTAAAAGCTACAGTGCCCAGCTGTTTTAGAGGATGTTGAGCTTTATGTTGAACCAAGATTTATGTCTTCAGCAGGAATGAATGCGCTTGTGCAAAGCCCCACAGACAGGGTAGAGAAGTAGCTGAGAGATGAACTAGCACAGTAAGAAAAATATAGAAAACTCCAGCCTAGTCCCTGAACATCAGCATCCCACATGAGCAAGTTAAATTCAACTAGGAACCCTTGACTATGAGCATATATTACTAACTCTTTTTTAATTTATTGGAGGCTATATGTCAGTGAAGTCTATGTTTTTCCCTAAATGCAGTCAGACATGGCTGTTAGCAGACTTGTGATAAAATCCCTGTACGTAAAAATCAAAGGTATACCAGAGTCTGCACTCCGGCTCAGACTCTGACAGCCGTAACCACACAGCACTTTAAGGTAGAGCAAGGTACAACCCTGCTGTTTTCTCAACGGCAGACTGAAATATGAATGAGCAGCCTATCTATACATCATGTTAGCTGACATGTTGTATTAAAATTTATGAATGACTTCATCAAAAAGCACTTTCTGCCAGACAGATTTGCCCTGACATCACAGTTACATGGCTGGTTGGAGCCTCAGATAAATGTGTGTGTGTGTGTGTCGATGGCTAAGTGTGAAATTATGTGTACTGTGTGAGCTGGTAGAGTGTGTAATCTGTGTTCACTGTGTGTGTGTGTGTTTGCTGTGCTTGTATTCAGGGAATCTGCATCCTAATTAAACCAAAATAAAAGCCTTTTAAAAGATTTTTGGTGCCTGTAATTAAATTTGGGAATTAAGACCATACATAAAATATGACAAACAGAATGTGAATAATTAATGAAAATAAAGTTAAACTATGTATAAAGCAGGTATATGTTTTTAAAAAACCAATGTATAACAACTCTGATTTTCTCAGGGCTTCAAGTCACATAATCGGAGACTTTTTCAGAGTCTGTGTTTCGATGTATAAGGCTAAAATGTAATACAAAAACAAGACAACAACAACTCAGCAACTAGTTAATGATTCAAACTGGTGGCAAAACTGTGTGTGTGTGGGTGTGTGTGTGTGTCTGTGCCACCACCAACCCCTCTTCAGGCTTTGGGTTATGAAATAATACCTGTCATCTGCCGCCTGCTGAACCCTGAAAAGGGGGCAGGTTTTCCAGGTCAGCCCGCCATCTGTCATCGCAGCCCTCTCCTGTTCCCGCACATTAGCACCTGATTGGCTGGAACCGTCCCTGGGTGGGCGGGGCCACCCGCGGACCCCCCGCCGGGACTCAGCAGAGGCAGTCACATGCGGACACACTGACAGTCGCAGACGAGGACGGAGACAACATGCACACGTGCTCATGCTGCGCACGCCTACAACAGTATGGACGTTCTGTACACACACAAGCACGGACACAAAAACACACACAGAGACACACAGAAGTGAATGAAAATGACATAATTCACACTTTTTCCAACAAGACAACAGCTAAATGACAAGGCAAAGACAAAACATTGTAAATGTCTGACAGCATGTTAAGATGTTTCAGTCATAGATGCATAAAAAACACTGTAATGTCCGCGTGGAGACAGTAATTAAACATTCAGAGCAGCACAAAGTTTCACACAGACACACTATTTCTCCCTCTCATCACGCAACATGAATCTGGAAACCTGGTGCACCACGACCACCTCCAAAACATGTCGGACCTGTGCATAATCCAGCAGGACATTATGTTTGTCAGCATAATGTAACTGGAAAACAACTGAGTGCTAAATAAATGTAATGTCGAGAAGACAGGGTGAGAATCAGAGCTGTATGTTGAGGCTTGAAGCAGGTATGTGACTGGTGGATGTAGAGAGGCAGCTAGAGTCAGGGAGAGAGACGGAGGAGACAGTTTTTTGGCAGCTTTCATATTAATTGTGTGTCCTTGTAGCCAAATCTCTGGCTCTTGACTCAGTTTTCAGATTCGTATTAGTTCATTAACACGCAAAGGGTGTAAATAAAACAACAGGAAAACATCACACAGTACTCTGATTGACAGGTGCTCTTCAGGGAAATAGATGCATATACACCTCACCACAAAGGTGGAGGTTAAATGATAGCTAACTGTACAGATTATTACTTTGTAATGTGTAAAAAAAAAAGCTCCATCCATTTCCTGCTTCTCTCCTTCCCTCTCTCCCTCCCTCCCTTCCTCCCTCGCTAGTTCAGCTGTCTGGTCAATGGGACCGGGGCAAGTAGCCAAGCATGTACAGCCAAGCCTCCCTCCCTCTCCTCCTCCTCCTCCTCCTCCACCTCCCTCCTCACCCTCCCCCTTCCTCTCCCATCCAGACGGCCTCCTGTTCAGCTGTGCTGCTCGCCGCAGGTTCCAGCCAGGTCAGATGTTCAACACGAGCGACAACATGTTCCCTCCTCACCGCTGTTTACCACGCCTGGCTGTCACGCCGGCAGCCCACCGATACGGGCTCCGGGAAAGGTCCAATACAGATTCTTTTCGGGATGAGGTCGCCGATAGTGAATTCAGAGTCATTTCACTGCAGAGTTTGGGTTTTGGCAGGTTGGAAAAGCCTCTGAAATGGCATTTACGACACAAAACCTCTCTACTAAAACCCAAACTAATGAAGTCCTGCTAATTAAACATTCATTCATTGCAGATTTTATAGACTTCCAGTGTAGCTGCAAACTGCGAGGATCTTCCATGATAACACTGTGTGGCTCTAACACAAGTTGTTACTGAAGATTTGCAGTATTTTTAAATATCTACCTAAAAAAGACAGAAATTATAGCACTAATTTCAAGATAATTGTTAATTCAACATCAATTTTTGAGTGAGTATGTATAGACCACAGATAAAAGCACATAGCATCAGGCTGGTTAGCTGTAATTCTATATTTATTTTCTTATTTTTAATCACATTAATCTTTAAACGTGTCATTTTTGGGACCTTTCCTCAGCCAGTTACTGTAACTACTGTACTAACAAACATAAGACAACTAACACTGTGTTTTCTAAGCGTCTCTAAAATGAGGAAAATGATAAAAATAGTCTTTTCTCTTTTAATGTAACTGTATATATAGTCAGATACTGTATATTTAGATTACAGAAATAAAGGTCATACACGCCACCATGGTCATACAGACTCATATGTTTTGTGGTTCAGTATGAGAGCAGCTAAATTACATAATTCTGTTTATGTTCCTGTACCTCCTGAACCAGACGTGAAAGGTCACTGTGGACTTTGTGGAATGAGCAGTAAATTTTTTTTTTTAGCACAACAGGTGTCGCACGTTAAGAAACACACACGACTAGGAGAGCACAGAAACACTTATCTGGATGTGAAACCTGTATTCTGAGGAACTATTTCAAAGATACAGCTTAAAAGAAAATGACTTGAATTTGCAGTTTTGCAGCTTTTAAACAGCTCTGGATGATCAAACAAAGGATCGTGCAAATTTAAAACTAAGACTCTAAAAACTATTTTGGTCACATGGTGACAACTGAGCAAACTCTGTACATGTAAGGAATAAAAATCCTTGAATCCACTGCACTGTTTCAGATTCCTCATTGAACCCATACTTGACATGTGAATGTCATATTTGTATGAGGAAATATCACTTCCTCTGTGAATCTCACTTTTTCCTTGTGCAATAACACACTGTATTTTCTGTCTGTCTCTCTCTCTCTCTTCAACACACACACACACACAGACACACACTGCAGCGGTGGCCTGTGTGCCCGAGTCAAAGGTGCAGGCCTGCATGCTAGCTGCCCAGGTGCAGAGCAGATAGGGTTGCAGCGCGTAAACGGCTAATTCCGGCACGGCTGTGGGAACGCCAGCTGCCCCCGTATTTCTCAAAATCTGAAATTGTTTTGGATTTGCGCGCCAACAGAAGGACTCGACATGCAAGAGTGAAAGCAGCTCGTTTCCTGTGTCTTCCCACGTCAATAAAATAACTGCTCGGTACCGTGGCAAAACCTAACTTCTGTTCTGCAGCCTCCCCTCCTCAACCCCCCGCCGTCTCCTCCTTCCCCTCCCTGTGTTTGATAGATGATACCGAATGTATTTGAGCTTTATCAAAGCAGGAGGACTCGAGCAGAAAATATGCATATGTTTGACCATTAAAGCCTCGCACAATATTGACTGTACTTTTTCAGGGAAGTCAAACGGTTTCACTATGTTTCTGTTCAATGTATGCAACCTTTAAACCTCCTGCACACTTGTTTCTCTAAACGAGATCACTCGCTTTTCAAGCCCTAACGAGATGTACTTTCCACAGTCCACATGACCTTTTAACCTTTTCCAAACTTGTCTTTGTTCTGCTGCTGCAAACACTCTTTTAGAGCTCATTTCCAAAACATCATGGTCTTTCTGGAAAATCAAATGATTATTAGGCTTTATCAGATACAATGGATCAGGGTTGGAGTGCTCTGCTACTGAAACAAAATCTACTGAAATTTCCTTTAAAAGTCAGAATAATCATTTTTTATTGAGTGGAATTTTTTTCTAAATCATTATTTAAAAGAAAAATAAAATCACCAATTTATCTTTCTTTTACTTTACTTTTTAAAAACTTTTTAAAACATAATTTACATATATTTTCTTTAATATATTTTTATTTTTCAAATTAAGTTACTTATAGTATATACTATATATTTATACTTTGTCCATTTTTTAAATATAAATTCTTAATTTTCTTCAATATTTTTTGCAAATTTCTTTCACATACTTTATCCTATACGTTGTTGTACTTGTTCTATATATTTTTGTCATTGTCATTTGTGTCATTTGTAGGTTATTTTATAAATTTTCCATGTTATCATTATGCTGTATATTTTGGATAAATTTTCAAATAATTTGTTGTAATCTAACACAGCTTTTTGAAGGTATTTTTATCCAGAAAAAACAAGTGTAACAAAAATAGTATTTAAAAAAAAGTTATACTTGTTACTCCATATAAATAAAGTACATTAAATATGTAAACACTGTTTATATATAAACATTTTCACCCAACGATTTGCATCTGGGTCCAAATTTGAATCTGCTGCTGTCATTTTAATCCCCAAAGATCACATGGAAACTTGTTGAGACGCAGCTAACTCAACAGCACAACAGATGCGTCAACATTCAACACTGTCGATGACACCGTGTGGCAGCAGAAACAAACCGACTGTTGATGTCGTTTCTGCGGCAGCTTGTGAATTTTTGGCGGGCAGATGTTCTTCGTCAGGCGTCGGTCGACCTGCGAGACGAGATGAAACAGTTTGGACGCCGCTTGACCTGCAGAGGGAAAAGGCTGCGGGGAGGACGGCTTGTCCCGGTGGCCCTCGGGAAGATTTGGTTTGTAGACGGATGGATGTGGACTGAGATCAGCAGAATGGCATCTGCTTTACACACCCACACACACACACACACATATACAGCCACACACACACACTGCTGAGATATTAGCATTCAGAGCAGAGCTGCAACTGAGCAGCTTTTCTGTGTATTTGTTCTTTTTTAAGTAACTAGGGAGCAAAATCACTTAACTTCACATGAAAAATTCCCCTTAACTTCTTCAACTACTGACTCTTCGGTGGTTCCATCACTGCGACCTCATGTCGGGCAACAAAGCAGTGTTTAAACTTACACATTTTTACTTGATGTCAAAGTTTCCAAAAAACAAATGCATCAGACTGAATTTGGAAGAAAAGTGTAGAAAAGGACATGCAGGATGTTGCAGCTTTAAAAAATGATCTGGTTACTGTGTATACTTAAAGCTGTGACACATAGTAAAGCATAGAACTTTATGCATCCTGTCCTGTCTTAGTTTGCTCTCCAGTGTTACACACTGGGACAGTGGAGTTGATGCTGTTAACTTGCATTATGGGTAATGCAGGATGCAGCATTTTTGGAGGTTGACTGAAATTCAACACATCTCTGCCTCTGCTGCTTCAACTCTGACCATTTTAACTTTTAAAATCTGTCTCTTTAAGGAAAACCAACAGTAAATCTGTGGAATTCCCCTTTAAGGGAAGAGACGGGATATAAATGTGATTTACCTGTGGAATCTGATACTGATATATAGTGGGCTGAAATTTAAAATGAAGCTCTATCATTTTTGAATGTTATACAACATGAATCACTAATGACAGAACTACCAAAACATCTGTGGGTATGAGTTATGGTATTCCCTTCCCAATTTGACCCTGATTTCACCCTCAAATTTCCCCTTAAATATGCAAAGTCTGAAAAAGTGACTAAAGATGAGAACTAAAACTGAATGTGTGACTGACACAGCATCTTATTCTGAATCTCTTTAAGGGAGGAAGTGAAGATTATTGTTCTGTGGGGGGAGCTGAACATGATACCTTAAATTTACCATCAACTACCTGACCTTAGATTTTCCTTTTCTGTTTAATTATGCTTATGTTAATTGAAATATTCAATCTGAAGATGCTGTGTATTGTTTCTGGTTCTACCATTGCATCAAAAGTGTCTGTGGATGTAAGGACTTTACAGGGGCTGTAACGTATAACGTATAACTGATTTTTCACCCTTAAATTTCCCCTGAAACCTGCAAGGACACATGAAGCTGATTAAAGGATCACAGGTAAATTCGGTCAGTGGTTATAGAGTCTTTAGCACCTGGCTCTTCTATATCTTAGAGATGTTTAAAAAAAGAACTTCAGGTGATAATTGTCCCTGAATATATAAATGAACTCTTCATTTGCTCCATTTTTCTTTCCCACCAATTAGAGATGTCTGTGGTGGCAGAGCACCACATTGCACTCTTGGACCTTCGTCAACGGGGGGATGAGGCGATTCTCTGCTCGTGTGAAACGGTGCTGGCAGTCTCCGCCGCTCGCATTCATTCCACACATAAACTCCTCTTTTTTTTTTCTTTTTCTTTTTTTTTTTTTTTTGCGGTTTCCTCCCCCGGCGATGCAGACAGCACAATAGTCTCACTGAGCGGTGACGATTAACACATAAAAGCGACACGGGGAATCTCGCTGCTAGATACTAGCGCACATGAGAGGGCAAAGCATTCATACCATGCCAAGAACTTCAGTGGGAGCCCCCTCTATCTGATTGGTGATCTTTTGTTTTGGCGTTGCCCTCAATTCAGGGGAACGTGCCCAATCAGATTACGGAGAGGGAGGCAGAGCGAGACGACAATCGCTATTTTCTATTTACTCCGTCTATCTCCAAACGGCTTCACTTAAGGCGGCCACAGATAAGTCAAGTCTCCATCTCGGTTCTTCAACTTTTATCCCACCCCCACCCCTCTCCTTCCTTCAAGTAGATTTGGTTTGCACAGTGGTGCTCAGACACTAATGCTGGATTAAATTCAAACTAGAGCACAATCAGATATTCTTGTGAGTTCAGGGTTTTTAATCCAAAACTTCAACCCCTGACACAAGTGACAGGTAATCTCAGGAAACTATTTACGAAACAAAATGAAGACAAATGAAGGATCATTGCTTGAATTACGTCTCCTGTCAACAAAATAAAGACACGTTTTGGTCTACAAGGACCTCATCTTAAAAAGAAGTGGGGCACTAGGCCCATTCAATCTGTATTTCAGGCCTTTTTGTATTATATAATATATTCTAATCATGGTAAGTCTATATAAAGTCAAGTTTATCGCTCTGTAATTTGACCTGCTTTTGTAATTTCTGTTTAAGATCCTTATTTTTTTGTCAACAGGAAACAACAAACAACAGGAAATTAAGACGTCTGAGTTGTGTAAAGCAGTGATAACACACACCTGCAACCCCTCCCTAACAGTTCTTATGTGATTTCTAATGAGACCAAATACTGTAACCATCACAACAGGAGCCTGCAGGAACCAAAAAGGTCACCCTGAAAGTGATCAACAATCATCTATAAAGTCTATTCACTCAGCTAACACTGACTTAATGATGACAAGATGTGAAAGCTGCAGCAGCAATAACTACAGGGCCACGAGTGCCTGAAATGCTCTGCATGTGTTTTTGAAATTAATATCTGCGGTTGATATTTCAATATGGTTGCACTGAATTCCAGTCTGTATAACTCTGATTAACTCCTTTGATTTCATGCTGTTATATAAAAAAACACTGCTATTTTTTCAGTGTTGTTTCCTGTCAGAAACTTTTCTTTTTAAAATTACAGCCAATTTTTTTTTTTTTTTTGTGCTGTCAACTTCTCTATAAGACTTTAAATCATCTTTTTACACACGATCCAAAGCTGATGTTTGTCCAGAACTGAAACAAGAGTAAATGAGAAACAGTGATGTGTGTCTGTGAGTTGTCTGTTTTCTGAATCAGCAGTGGTTGTGGCACGTTTCCATTCTGGCTCAGACTTTCTGCCTGTTTTGATCCGAGTTTCAGTTCTGGTGTGAACTGGACTTCAGGTAAGTTGCTAACCTCTGTAGCTCCTGTTTGATAGTAACATTAAAACAGATATTTTCAGTTTGATTAGACACTTTATTGGATGACTCTTCATCTTTTATTCTTTTAGAATCATTTTATATCAAAACCTCACAAATGACTGAGAGTGCCACGTTTGCTGAGTGAATAGAGACGAATCACTGACCTCAAGTCTGCATTTCTGCATTATACTGCACTATATAATTATATTACTTTACATACGTGATGCTAAGATGTGTATAAAAAATGCAAATGAGTGCATATTTTACTGATTATGTTAATGATGATATAATGTGATTATGTGTGTATATATTAGTGTCATCGGTTTATTAATATTACATGATAATGATGTCATTAGAGCATTATATTTAGACATATGTTGTAAACAGATTATTATAGAGATTCATTATGCTATATAGTATATTTGTGCATATTTATATATATATATATTTGACATATTTTAATGGTGTGATGTATTGGCAGATAGTAATGCTGTTAGAATATATATGAATATATTTCTGTATGTACTGAATCAAATGTAATGCGATGCACTGCAAACATGAATCGATATATAGAGTCAGATATGATGGTATTGGCGGTTTATAGTCTGGAATGTAAACTGTATATTGAGTAAAGAAGGGTGTGAACTGCAGCAAAATATTTCTAAACTCAGTGTTATCAGTAAAAATCTGATTCGGAGATAAGTGCAGACATTCTTCTGAGTCACTGTGCAGATTTGTTTTTAGATTAAACGGACAGTGATTGATGGTTGATCTTTAAAGTCGAAGCACAGAGTGACTCAGAACTTCTGCTGTGTTTGATATTTTCATACTTTACTGCAGCTATTGATCAACTTACTGGTTAAACTGTTTTTGTCTAAAAGAGGTCATACTTTTACATTTAAATGTCAGAAGTAGATCATGCATTTCTGATATGACGGCTATGATGCAGTATTTATAACAACTAAACAATAATGAATATTTGAGGGAAAAAGGCATTAAATGGTCAAATTTAAAGACTTAAAACTTAAAAGATGAAGACATTAAACATTAAATCCAATCTATGTTAAGACAAAAGGTTGAGAAGAAAATACTAAAAAGATTTCATTATTAAGGTCACAGCCTCCCTCACAAAAAATAAAAAATAAATAAGAAGAAAGATCTTCAAATATTCCAGTGCAGGAGTCTGTGGTAATTAATGCTGCTTCCTCTCCTGCAGTATTTACATTTTGATGGTCTAACAGTACAATTAGAGCTTCTGAAATACTGTCCAGAGCAGACTTGGCTGTCAGGATATGTGTGTGTGCGTGTGTGTGTGTGTAGTAGGGGGGTGTTCCACTACCTCAAGTGGGATTTACAAGCCAAAGCTTCTTGTTGATGTCGCCACTGTTGGGAGGGGACCAGACTATACGGACTGACCAAGTCCACTTACAATCAGTGTTAAGACATAAATAATACATGTGTCCAGGCTTCTCACTATTTGAGTTTATTGCTCACACCTGATTAAAAAAGGCTAAAAAATAGAAACACTTCAGTTTTTCAAAAGGTCAAATTTTGTGACCCTGAAGTGGGTGGGATTCATTCATCATCTAAACTCAACTTAGACCCAAAGGTGCCTCTAATTAGTGCTGAGTGATACTGAAAAATGTCAAAACATGACAATATTTTTGTCTGAATGTGGCAATATTTTAAAGATAACCGTTGATGCCCCCAAAAACACTCTAAGTATTGTTAATTTCAAGATCAATATTGTCTAATCTCACTGTAATTCAGCATGGAAGACAAATATTTTAGCCTTATCATGATACAATGGTACCTAAAGCTCCAGATGATATTATATCAAATAATATTTAATCAATAAATGGCCCAGGTCAACCTATAAAAATTACAGACCATCCATCTTTGACTCAGAACAACTCAGACAGGAAAAGCGATGATGAAGATGACGACAGATTAAATTATTTATATCTCTAGTTTTACTCTGTCTCACTCTAATCGCTATCAAAGCAAAAGAAAATGAGAAAAAAGTGATTTTTCCAGTTATGATATTGAGTTTAAATAAATATTTACAAAATAAGGAAAATTATCATCTTAAAAATGGACGTCACAAAATAAATTACAAAATAAAATAAAGCAGATACTACACATACACTAAACATATATTAAAGTTAAATATTTTCTCTGCAAATATTTACATAGATATGTGTATTTTTATGGCTACTGATTTTTATTGTGGATCATTTTTTTAAAATTTAAATAGGATATAAAATTATCCAAACATGAATGTAATGTGCTGGTTTCCTTAGACTCTGGATAAAGGAAAAATATATTGCATAATGTTTATAGTACTGTGCATGCATGTCTGTGAGTCTGTGTTACTGCACAATATTTTGGTTTCATTTTAAAAATGATTCTTGGTATAAATTTGAAACTTTATTAGGAAACACAATTCATAGACATTTGCCACAAGAGCATGTTCCAGTATCTTTTATGAAGGAAAAACCACAAAATCTTTATTAGATTTTGACCAAAATGAGCTTCTGAGGCGCTGATAATGACGCCAATATTAGTCCATATTTTGTGCAAATGTTAAGTATTGTTAAATTTGATCATGTTGATGATTATTCACTGTTTATCCCAGATTCTTCTCCTCATTAAGGCAGAAAAGCCTTGATATTTCATTTAGACCATCACAGGACACTAAAACTCTCCAGTGAAACCAGACTGGTGAAATTATTTAAGAGCTGGAAGCACTTTAAATAACAGTGACACTCTTAATTCATTCAACACTGTGTCTAAATGAACTGTAAGTTTACTAAAAACGCAAAAAATCGAATCAGAAAGTTGAGATTTTTCTGTTTTTGTCTTGCTATGATGCCAGAGGAGCGTCCTTTGTGTCTGATATTTAATGAAAATCAACACTGGTCAGTTTTTTTTGCGTGAAGAACAGAGGGTGAGCAGTGTTTGGAGGCTGAGCAGGCACAGTGAGAGACGGTTTTTAAACTGTAGGGTGCAGCAGTCGTCTTTCAAACAGGACAAGCTGGAAGCAGCCGCAGAGCCGAGCTGAGCTGAGCTGAGCGGAGAGCTGGAGGTGGAGGAGGCAGAGCAGACCGAGGCCTGAACACAAGAACCACTATCGCTCCGAAATGAAGAGGAGGAGGAGGAGGAGTGAGGGGGGTGATGTGTAATTACAGACTACATACCAACACCCCGTCGTAATTTACATTACTTGATGTCATGGAAAAATATTAGATGAAGATTGTTTTTATCCGCAGTCAGTAACACGACGGAGGGAATCCAGGCGAGTGATGCAGGATGGGAATTTGCTCACACACACACAGACCCACACAAACACAGACACACACATATCTAAACAGGCCACTTGACCACTTAAGTTGCAGTGATTATGCCATTAACTGACATGAACCTTCAGCCAATTCACAGCGTCACTGACAAGCAGCCAATCACGGGACGAGACGGACATTTGGCGTTTCACATACAGTCTGCTGAATGAAACGATTAATGGAGAGGCTGTTTCAATTTAATGCCGTTCCTTCAATTGTTGCTTTCATTCTGTTTTTTCTGTCTGCTACACTGTCATGTCATCTGTGTCCTTTTGTCTGGATTTTTTAAATCTTACATAACGTTTATAATGTGTTTATATTTTCCTGTATGTGTTTTCATTTCAAAATAAGCTCAGGGACCCTTGTATTCAATTTTAAGCAATAAATCTTTTTTTTTAGCTGCAGTTTTGTGTTGATCATCTTTACATTTTTTCCTGCTTTAATGCCAAAGCAGAACATGCACTCAGTAACCTAACCCAAATCTATATTTACATGAGGGTGGAGAGCCTTCTTGTGTCATATCCAAACCATCACTGAAACTCTCAAAACTTTTTAGGCTTCAAAATACAGCTGCAGCTACAGTACTGATGTGAAATTTGCTGAATTTAGTTTCTAAAATGGCAGAAAATGGCAAAAAAAAAGGACTGCAAGCAAAATATTTGAATTATAATTTAAGAAATCTGAATTCTTGCAAAATAGTTAAGTAAAATGAATTTCTGATCAGAATCAGAACAGTTGGTGAGAAAGTTTCTGTTGATTCATTTAATCAGCAAATTGTTTCAGCACTACTTAGAGCTCTTTAAGCTGAAGACATATGAAGCCTTTTGAACAAACAATAAATTTACCCAAACAGTACAGAGCAATGTGGTGGTTCAGAAAATGTTTGAAGAAAATTAAATGTCATGTTGAGTTTCTAAACTTTTTTTTAGCCCAAATTTCTTCCAATTTGATGATAGAACAGGTGATAAATTGCAAATGGGTTATTCATTTTGTAGTTAACACATTTTTGAGGAATGTGTTTATAGTGAATTGAAATATGTCCTAAGTTTGACTCTATGTTACATTGTTTCTTGGGATGAATAACCCAAACTAGCTGAAAAGTAATCACATTCCACGGCTGTTTCAGTATTTCAGAGGATTACATGCCTGCTTACAATTACAAGCAGGTAGTCACTAATCTGTACTGGTTCATTCTGAAAGCAGCACACTCGTGCAGTGAAAGCTTTCGAGGTGTTTGCGATGGATAAGGTGGGCTGTTTACTGCTTGTCTTATCGGTGATACTGTTCAGAACGAGACCAGAATTGATCCATATTAGCAGAGGTGCAAAGTTCAAGTGGGCCTCAGGGTATTGATTTTGGGAAGTTTATGCCAAATATTGAGAGTGAAGCTGTTGAATCGTCTCAGAGCAGAAATATGCACAAGTTTGATCTGCGGCTTGATGTTTCAAAGGGGTGAAATGTCCATGCTGACTATTCCAGCCCAAACATACAGTATATATGGATTCTGCGTTTCTAACTTAAATGAAAACATGGACATCTTCACTCGTGTAGAAACTCAAAGTGACACTGATGCTTTATCAGTATATATAACAGTTAGCGTGGTTATCACACTTTAGTCTACAAAACATCTTCCCTTTCCTTCCTCTATGGAAGCCCTGAAGTGACACAACTCAATTGAAACCAATACATCGAGCAGATTTTTGTTTTTTTTTGCATATGACTATCGGTCAATATTTGATAAAATAAATCAATAAATCTAAAAGTTATTTTCAAATGATTGTTTTTTATATTCATCTTTTTTTACATTAAAATTCTGATTACTGTATTCCCTAATAAACAAGATCCTCTTGCAGTGATCACAGCTTGTGAAAATTCTTGTAATATTAAAAGGCGAAGAGAGAAATGGCAGAAAAATGCAATTTAAGATGATCATTATGCTTCAAGTAAACAAATAATTGTTAAACTACAGTGTTTGTGCTCCTAATGGTGTTTTAATCCTATTTTCACTTTCCTTTTTGACAATAAAAATAAACACCAATGAATTTGTGGTTTAAAAAAGAATGATGATCCTATGTCATACATCATATATACATATGGGAAATGAACTTTCAATTTGATTGAATGCTTTCAATTTAAAGTCTGCCCTGGACATCCATACCCAAAGGCCAACACTGCATATGAGAACATCCTTTTCCAGCATGCTCTTACCTTTTCATCTTCTCACAGCTGAACCAGCACCTGAAAAAGACAAAAGGTAGAGTCTCTTTAAGCACACAATCCACAAATGACACTGACATGGACGTGCACAGCAGCTGTCACATGAAGAAGACACATTAGTAAATAACAGCGGGTTGATAACGGTGAAAATGCACCATCAAATGTACTTCATAATGCTTTACTGCTGCCATTCGCTGACATTTATATATCACTTTTTAGTGGTGGGCCAATGAAACGCCGGCTTTGAAATAAAGTCGGCCATGATTCATGTCTCTGCTGTGTCAGTCTTACATTAATATTATGACCATATCCATCATGTCGGCCATCTATAATGAACAGATGCTGTAAAACACAATTTGGCATGACAAGAAGGAGAGGTGGAGGGAGAGTGTTTCATTGATGGCAGTGTGTTGCTGGGCAGTGGAGCTCGAAACAGCGTGAATCTGCAGAAGAAGTCAGGAATTCTCCTTAACTCATGAAATCCTGAAGGTAAGGTGACAAGTGTTTTAAGAGATAAGGAAAGAAAAATAAACACAAAATGAGCATTGGGTGCTGCAGGTACAGAGACCGTGATCAGGTTACTCTATCTTTGGCTTTTGGTGTTATCTCGCTCAGTGGTTCCAAAACTTTGCAATCGCTCACAGCCACCCCTTGTCACAGCATAAGTGTTGTTTCACAGCATTTAAATGACTTTATTTCAAGGTGAAACATGTTCTAATTGCATGTTGAAATAGTCACTGAAAAGCTGTAACTTTTCAGCCAAGATTAGCTCCGTTTTAACCTGAGATGACCTGAGAATGACTCTACATTTAGTTGTTGGATTTGGTGAACTCACAGAAGGAGAGCATGCAGGTGTGAATGAGTATATAAACATTTAGTGATCAAATACATTCCTAAACTGCATGAATCAAGCTCATTCCATCTGCCCATTAAAGTAATGAAAAGAGGTTAAAGACAAAGGTAGATGCTATATGTTTTGTTCCTTTGCACAACTCTTACATGGCAGACAACAGCCTTGTTTAGATTCCATCATCTTCCCATAAGGAAAACTGAGAACGGAGGGTTCACATCACACCCGACACCAAAAATACTCCCCAGCGCCTGCACTATATTTGATCAGCAGTGTACTATTTTGTGGCCAGACCACATGCAGTGGTTGTAGGTGTCTTCTGTCATCTTACATTGTGGGCAGAGACTGGATATTATTTTCATGTCTTCAACTGGGAGATGTGAAGTCTTCTCTAGGCTGCTGCTCCAACAGATTCTTTTAGCATTTTGCCAGATTTCACGCCACGTCTCAGCTGTGATTTCTACACTGAGATCGTTCTCCCGCATCTGTTTAGTAGCCTGTGTGATAACGCAGGTGGTGGCAATCAGTACCAACTCTAATATTTTGAAGAGGAATGTCTGTTTGTGTGTGTTTGTGCTCCGGAGAATGGCCAATAAAGCTCAACTGGGCTTCTAAAAATGAAGTGCGAGTTAAAGTAGAGTCTGTTTTTGAGGGAGAAATTATTCGAAGCGACATTTTATTCTTCTACTTAAAAGTGAATGGCACAAGCTGTTGTGCGTGCTCCCAAATTTACACCTTATGGGAATCACTTCATTCATAAATATCCAGGACAGCCATCAGCTCAGGTGAGATAAAAGAAAAAAAAGGTCAAATTGAAGCTGTTCTGTGAAATCAAGGAGAGAAAAGTGCCTCCCAGTGAAATAATCCAATTATGTACCAAATTCTACTTCTCCATCCTAACCCCAACCTCTACCCCTTACATTGCTCATTCTCACAACAGTTTGCCTCTAAAAACGCAGTATTTCAAAAATGCTAATTTCCTAAATGTGTTTGCCTGACTGCGTCCACAGCGCTGATGAAGGTGCATATTTCTCCCTCCCCTCGAACACTTTCATTTCCCCTCGCATCCCGTTGAAAATTACACACAGCCTTGTTTTGTATGCAAAGATACCTCTCTTGCTCAGGGAAATTTTATTTGTACGCCGTCTTTCCTGCTAATGCAACAAATGAGAAATGGCGATCCGGGCCTCGGGAAATGCTCAGGACCGGCAACTGGCACTGTGATGTTTGAGCATAAGCCTCTCCTTTAAAAAAGCGTGTTGATTCTCCATACCCCAATATTGACCGACCGTCTCTGTTTGATGTATGCATGCCCCTCACCCCCCTCCACATACACACACATTCATAAACTCCCCCACTGCCATGCAAACCCAATGTTTGGGCTTAACTTGTTAGTTCTGCTTCTGCTGATGCCCCGAGATATTAGTGTACGATCGACTGTTGTGATGGACCGACCGACTGTCTGTCTGTCTGAGAGTTTGCACACGCTCACTGGTGGGTGACGGATGTACTGTAGCGTCTAGCAGCACAGACCTTGTCATGTTCATATGTTTACAGTGAGAAGAATGAGGGAGTAGCATGTCTGTATTTCAGCAGCAGTGCACATATACATCCATGAATGAACTTTTTTGCAAATGAAAAAGTGCTAGAATAAGATTTAAATATTTTCTTAATGCCAAAGACTGAGTTTGTCATTAAGTGCACAGGTTTAAACAACAACTAACACTTAATGTCATATTTAGGTATGAATAGTACACCTACAATTGGCTTGTTAACATTGATGGACATATCAGAGCTAATCAGATCAAATGCATTCATAAATTTGCTGTGATTTGATTGATTAAAAGATTCATTCACCCAAATTACAAATTCTATTTTTTTACCCAGGTTCAGGTATACACCTCTAAAACTTCAAGTCTGACTGTAATACAGTTATTTGTAGTGTTCACAGCAATGAAAACTGCAACAGCAATGTGTTTTCCCAGAAATAATTTCCCACTTTCTCACTATAATTGTAAAAAAAACACAATGCTGGTGTTCGCTGGAACTACTCTCTTCTGAAGAAATATGTCCTTTCAAATCTCCTGACAGTGAACCTGTCCAAGCAAAACCACACTATCTGCATGGCTTAGTGCCATTATAAATAATTGAGAAAACATGTTTTTATTGTAATCTGAATGACCTGACCCGTGCACCAGGACGAACTTAAAAACAGACACAAAGAGAGAAACACTTGAAATTGCATGAATTATATACTGTAGAATCACAGGTTGAATAATAAAGTCATAGCTGATATGCTTATGTATAGTTATACTGCTTGTAGTTGGAAACCACCTGCTTTGGATACACTGGACCAAAAATACAGTATATTCAAGGTGAGGGGGAAAATATGGCACCAAAAGTTAAACAAACTGAAGACAGCACCTGATCTGTTGTACAAAACCATGAGTGTGGACAGAACGAGCGACAGTGAACACACTAAGAACATGTCGTGAAAATATTTGTACGCCGAGTTCTCTCGGTGCCTCTCCAGTGGCAGAGAGTGCTGTTATTAAAACAGAAATATCAACATAACAGATAGGTATCTCCTTCAGATTGAAGATAATCCCCGCTGAGGCTCTGCGCCAAGATATCGTGAGCTGCTGCGAAGTTATCTCACCAGGAAAAAATCCTTGTTTACTAAAGTGGCTAAACAGTGTAAACCTAATTACTCTGAACTAGGTCAGAAATCTGCTACTGAGTAAAGAGTAATCAAACTGAATATTTAATAGTGCACACTACACCCCCCCCCATCCAAAAAAAAAAAAAAAA
Organism: Lates calcarifer; assembly: GCF_001640805.2. Classification (NCBI taxonomy): domain Eukaryota; kingdom Metazoa; phylum Chordata; class Actinopteri; family Centropomidae; genus Lates; species Lates calcarifer. The sequence continues at coordinate 1,754,471 of NC_066854.1, forward strand.
AAAAGAGCAGACTGTACTGTATCTCTATCTGTTTTTACCTTTCCATAAACTGTTCACAGACTTCCTGCCTGTCTGTAATTTGTTAATCGAATCACCTGATGAGAGTTCTGCAGTCTGGTTGTGATAAAGAAGGAAAGAGGAGGGGGTCTCTATTAATAGATCAGTAGACTTGTGGCCTGCAGATGACAGGAAGAGGGGCCTGTCATGAGGAATGCCTTTGTTATTTTCCATCCAGGGAGGAAATGAATTTCTTGTGATTTTTCAGAAATGCTGCCCGTGGGCGCAGGCGTCGCCGCTTCGAGGCTCAGGGAGAAACAGACTGAAAGAGACAGGAGAGTCAGTTGATGATGTGATGATGAGCGCTTTTCAGTTTTGATGTGTCTGTCGCAGAGAGGATCGGTCTCAAAGAGGTTGGAGGAGGACGGGCTCGTGTTTAAAAGGTTTGGAGATGGAGCAAGCTTCAGTGTGGGAGGCCCGTCCCTCTCTCCAAACCGTCTCTGTGAAGTCCAAGAACGTATTGTGTCATCATTTGATGTCCCTGTTGGAGAGCGATGAAGAACACCCGTCAGTTTGCTTTGAACACATCCCTCGATGCAACAACTTTTCCATGATGGAATCAATCTTTGATGCACACGGCCAAACCTTGAGCTAATGTATGTTGGCGGTGTAAAAGTTGTTTCAGTATAGTAAAGGGTTTGGTTAAGCTGTAATGAGCTGTTCTACTCGACCTAGGAAGGTAAAGCAGCAAAACAGCACCAATAACTGATAAATCCCGATGGGTTACGATGAACTTGTCCCCTTCAAATATTCAGAGTCCAGTTCATTTGTCCTTTCTAGTAGACTATTGTTCCTTGATACACTCTGCTTTAATTGGTGTTGAGATCTCTCCATTGTAAGCGGAGCAGGGTGGGGCTGTTCACACTGAAATTACAAAGTCGATTACCATGATAATAAAATGTGTCCACTCTGTAAAGAGACCATGTGGTCTATGAAAGGACGGCCAGTTCCGCCAGCTCTTATTGGTGTAGTCTGGTTTGGCTGCAGCTCCCCTTGTTCTTGGAACCGGTATCAAATGGCACATGAACACTATAATCGGAGCAATTTTCCAAACATCTTCAACTTCCACTGCACAGAAACGGATCCAGGAGTGCGGCAACAAAACCGGGCCTTATGTCAACTTCTGATTCCAAAACGTTAATGATCTAGATCAAAAGGAGCTTCAGAGACGACTTGCTTTTGTGTTTTCCGAGTCCTTTTCAAACGCTGCCTTTGAAGGTTGAATACATGCCCAGAAAATGGTTTGATTAAACAGGTATGTGGGATGGTTAAACATATTGAAGACACTAATTACTACTGAACGCTCTGTGGTGTGGGGCGCTGGATGAGGATGTGGAGGAAAGGCCGCTGGGCTCAGGCAGAAAGCCGTTTTTGAAATCGAGCGGATCCAACAAACACAATCTACATTATTTCATATGAAATTAATGTCATTTGTCTTATTTTCATCATGGACAGGGAGAGTTTTCCGCCCTGCAGCCTGTGTCAGCTTCTGTGGGGGAGAGACCCACTTCCAACAAGTTTGAGGGTTAAGGGAAGATAAACACTTCTTGAAAAAAGACTTTAACTTTCAAATGACATCTTTTTATGTTGTTTCAGACTTGAAACAGTGACAATCAGAATGACTTTTGGATTGAGGCACCTGTGCTTTATGAGCAGCAGTCAGCTTTGTCCGAGTTTTGCTACCCAAACCAACACCCGATACTTGGGAGGGATTGTGTTTGGCCTGGATGAGTTTGAAATGATCTCTTCTCTCTTTGTCAAGCAAGATTAGCAGTTCCCAGTGGGAGAAAAGGAGTGCAGCAAATATGTTTTTTAGCCAGACAAATTTAAGGTCAGTGATGAAAGAAATCAAGTAAAAACATTTCTCTTGGTTTCAGGTAGGGTCAGGCTTCAAATGACGTAGTACCGGACATGTTCAGTTCTATCAGGACTAAAAGATACAGGCTGTGTTAGAGTCTCAGTCTAGAAGTCTTGAATTTATGGACTCAGCGTGCCCTGGGTTTGCCTCTCAGGCTACATAAAAGCAGCCCTTGTAATCTGATAAGGACCTTGCTGGAGCTGGATGCATTCATACTCATAAGACAGAAACTAATGATGCACTGCTAATTGATTTGTTAGACATGTGGAAGGTACAATGACCAAATTCATAATAATTTCCTGTACATGTTTGTGATCTGAATGTAGGTAAATGTGGCATTTACCCATGGAGCCAAACCTATGCTCATGTGATTGTTGAACTTTGCTGTAGTGTTTTGTAAACTAACTGTGATCGACCTGAGAATTAAAGTCCTATTTTCCATGTGCTGTTTACAGTCTTATGTTGACCTCCTGAACATGCTCTACATGAATAATTACATTAAAAGACTACACATGATTGCACATTTGTGTAATTATTCATAGTTTTGAGCCATTTTGATTTAAATAAATCATAGGTGAGTCCCTCCTCTGACCCCCCCTGGCATTTGACTTTGGTTTAGGTCCCTCTTTGCACGATTTCTCTGCTGTGATGTGGACCGAGAACACTTTTGACACATCTCTCGAAACACACTTCTAATTTGTCCCCCAGGCGCTGGTTATGACGCGAGCTGACACTGAGGTCTGACAACATGACTTCTTTCCTCCTCTGGCCAAAGCTGCCGCAAAGCTGCAGCCTCACCCGCCTCCAGACTGGAGAATCGGGGTGTCTTACGATTGAGTTGTTCCCCTCCCCTTTTGGGACATCGGTTTGAATTAACGCCACCGCTGTCTGACTCTTTAGGCATCGCCGCTGACAGCTTGAGCGCTCACACACACCAGGTGCTTCTGTCTCCACCGAGGTGCCTATGACACCTACCTGTTTTTTAGTCCCCGACCTGTCAAGGGAGCCAGATTTAATTAACGTAATGATCAAAGCAGGAAAAGCAAGTTTAGCCCTGAGGTAGCAATCCCAGTGAGCCGCGCTCGCTTGCTAATTATTTAGCATTAAGGTAGACGGCACTTAGGCATACATGACTACTTCAAAGATTTGATTGGGGTTTAGTTCGTTACAACAGCAAAGCGCCTGGAGGAGCCGGTGGTGACATCAAAACATCAGTGTGGATAAATCTGCTGGTGTAAAGCATCTCGCTCTCAGCCACCAGGTAACCTTTCTTTATCCTCTCTGACAACGCCTGTTCACAACAAACATCAGCTGTGTGAATTTAAATGAAGGGACGCGGGGGCAAGTTCAGGATGCGATGAAGAGAGAGATGAAAGTTTTATTTTAGGGTGCTGAGAAGAGAGGCTGAGCGCCCTGACCGCAGTTTAAGGTGACCCTGAGGAACAGCATGCTGCTGCCACAGCTTGTCAGCTCTAGCTGCAAATGAACTCTGGGAGAAGGATGAAATATAATAAAAGTACATCAAAAATATGGAAATTAAGAGTTGTAGAACTCATGTGGTTACAGGCAACAAGCATAATCAGAATTCCTTTACAGTTAGTTTTGGTGTTGTGATTACTTCCAGTCTATTTTGATTTCACATGACTTTTTCTTGTGCTTAATTTGACAGTTTTGTGGGAAAATTATATCCTGACAATTAACCTGTTCAAAGGCCCAAACACTTTAAACCTCAAATTTCTAAAGATACTAAATATTTTAGACTAAATTTAGTGTAAAGTGTATAAAATGATGTGTTAGTATCCAAAAATGAGATGTTTGATGTGATGCCTTAAAGCAGGTGTGATGATTGGTGACTTCGATCAGCTCCAGTTCTACTTCTGCTGCTCCACATATTATTTGTTGTTGCTTTCATACAGAGTTTGGCTCCAAGGCAAAGCAACATCCATTCATCTTCACTTGTGTGACTGTTATAGATAAATGAAGTGACTTCAATTCAGATTAAGTCGTTCTTCCTCTGTTTCGCTTTTGTTTTCGCTCACTTTGGGAAGATTTGTGGTTTGATATGTTGTAAAGCAAACAGAATGGACATTAGTGGAGTCCAATGACTACACTGTTTGCCAGAAACCACCGTTTCTGCTACTGCCAGGAAAAACTGTTTCTTTCCAAGGCTGTTTCAATGACGAATTCAACCATTCTCTCTGTAATTTTGGACAATATAATCCTCAATTTGCATAAAACAAATTGTTGTTCATTTTAGTTTACATGCCAGAGAGCTCATGGTGTTGCAAACTCAGTTTAATATCTTACATTTTATAAAGTCTTAAGATTATTTTATGCCCTGGGTTGAAAAATGTAGACTTCTATCTCGACACATGTTGGTTCATATGTATACAAACTGTCCTAGATCCCTCAAGAGAGATGTTGCATCTTTAAATTGCATTATGACAATTACTTGTGCTAACTTACTTCTTCTTATTGGGTGGTCAGGTGTCTGCTTCTGCCTCAGGAGTGCCGTTTGGGTTTCCATGCACAAGATCTAGGCAGGGATTATTGGAAAAGCCCCGCTGCCTGCAAGACATCCTCTGCTTAGATTCATCTTTCATTGGAGACAAGCTCCCTGAATGCGACCATGTGCCTGCCTCTGAATCCTCAGCCTGAACTCAAAGACAAAAGAGTGTTTTCTTTATCTGTTTATCTGGATCCTCGGTGGTTGCTATAAAGGTAAAAAGATTTTCTGCAAAGGTACGGTAGCAAATTTAAAGGATTTCAAGGACGTTAAGTGAGTGACCACTGCATTCAGGCTTCACTGAAGCACCATTCAGCATGGAAAGCCATATAATTATGAGTTAAATTAATTCTGGGTTCTGCAGAGTTTGTTGTCCTGTCAGATGAGTAAAAGCAGGCCTCCAGCCATCAGCGTAGCCGGGTCTTTCCCTCCGGTGTACAACATGAATAGACAAGAAAAGAACAGCCTTCAGACTGACACACAGGGCTCTCATTGAATCATGTGAACTAAGACAGGGGGAATTTCTGATAGCCCCCATTTCTGTGCACAGACGTAGAGACAAAAGACCTCACTGTCTGCTGCCGTGGAGCTGCGACTTACCTCCAGGCACTGCCAAATAAAAAAAAAAAAAAAAAAAAAAAAAAGGAGAGAGAGAGAAATAACCTCCTGGTTTTGGGACCTGAGCAGTTGCCCATTGTTCCACTTAAAATGAAAATCCCCGCTCCTCTGCTAGGGCCCCCAGTAACCTGTTCATAGGCAGCTGGTGACCACCTGTGGAGCAAGTCAAATTAGGGAAGGATTCCTACTGTTTCTGTTTATTGTCTGCAGGTTTTTGTGTGTGGTATTGTGCTTTGGTCCTGTGCAGTGGCGGTGGAGGTGAATCGGCCGGCGGGACAGCCAGTGGCTCCCCGGAGGCTTTTGTTTTGCCGCTCAAATCATCTGGTTTTCTTCTGTTTGGCGTAGTGCAGCTCTTATCATATTCGGCTGCTTGTGTTGGACTGCTGATTGTTACTCGCAGAGGGAAAATGAGGTTTGGTACAGTGTCGGAAAAGTAGAGAGACATTCAAGAGGCGACTATGTTGATGGATGACGTGAATCAGCCTTGACTTCTAATTTAGATTTTGTTCCAGCAGTTTGATCTTCAATTTACAAATAGTGTTAAGCAAAAATAATACGTAACAAATTCATGGCGTCCCAGAAAGGTTACACCAGATCTCTTGCATGACTATCTTTAAATCTTTAAAAAAAAGATGGACCCGAGATATGACCTATGTCCATTTTCCCTCAAATTATCCAATTTGGCCTTTATGAGATCCTGTAGCCTGGGAGCCTAGAATTCCTTTTTCATCCAAACAAGAGTTGCTCTTGTTTTCCGCCGCGACCACTCGGCACGGAGATAGAAAACAGATATTAATCATCATTTGGACACACCGAGGGAAAAAAAATTCACTGATGGGTCACAGAGAAATGAGTCAGTATCACAAATCTGCAAAACACGGTGGCTCTTTGTGTCCGTTTCCCGTTCCCAGGAATGCAACTCGTCTTATGACTTGAGGTGGGGTTGGGGAGGTGAATGACATCACTGGTTGTGCTCACATTTAAATTCTGACACAGTGGCACCTTGTGTTCCTATTCACCCCCCACCTCCCCACCATCTCCTCTCTGAAGCCTGGATTGTGCTCGGCTCTGCCTTTTCTTTCCCCCCTCAAAGAATACCTCCTTTTCTCTTGCTCCTCTTAAGCAGCTGCCTGCGTATGAAGTGGGGAAAATGACACTCCATCTCATGATGAATGGTACTTGACCCCTGGAACCCGTTCATGTGGGGCTCACACGGAGCCGCATTTACATAAGCCAGGAGATCTCACGCACGCACTTGTTTACATCCGGGAAAAACAAGCAGCGTGGACGCTCGCCACCGCTAAGGTGCTGCAAATGAAGATTAAATATTTGTTGATCAACCTCGGATGTAAATTGGACAACCTTTACCAATGCTTTTTCTTTCTCAGCCCTCGCTTCTTGGTTTGACACACATACCCACTGGTGGGGTTGCCTCACTGAGAGCCCTTTTGTTACATGATTAATTACTCTGAGCAACAGTTATGGCGGGATTAACAATTAGCTAGACCTGTCAAACAGTCAGTCTAAGATGGCAGACTAATTGAGCGGCTGGTTGGCCATTGTGTCTCAGTATAAGGCCAAGGAAGTGGGGATGGTTCACAAGCCTTTCATCTCTTTTACAGGCCTAATACTGCAGCAGAAAAGGGCCCGCTATCAGCCACAGCGAGCTTGGGTAATTTTTCATGAATATTCATACGCCTGCTCTATCTGCAGTGAACTTTACAAAGTTACCTTCATGGTGCATGTTCTGGAAGTCTCTCTGCTAGAGAGGATGTTCACTCACTGTAAAATGTTGTACACACTGCAAAAAATGTCCAGCTTTCTGAGTCGCATCTATTTTTTAGCCTTAACACTGAAAATGACACTTTTTCTTGAAACTAAAGCAGCAACCTTGTCTTAAAATTTCCACCCTCATTTCTAGTCAGTGCCTGGAGCCCTGCAAAGAGGTCAAAACATCTGACCCCACCAACAGATTTTTATGCTTAATTTAGGAAAATTAAAGTTTGATGGCTAAGTACTCCTAATGTTTGCAGTGCAGCAGCTCTAGGAATGCTGTCAGATTTTGAACGCATTAAAATGATGAGCCAAACTGGACTGAACTAGTCATTGTGCTGGTTAATGTATCATCACACTAACAAGGACAAAAAGAAACCAAAAAAAAAAAAAAAAAAAAAAAGATTAAGCCCAGGCCAACTCTGGCCAAACAAAGAAAATAACAACCCAAAACTTTCTTGAGCCAAGTTTTGGATGAGAGAGAAAAAAAGAGAGAAACCTGCAAGGCCACACAACTGAAGTGGCTTCCTCAAAGAGTTTTTATCCGTGGTGTCCATGGGAAGAACCCCAGCGGAACAGCTGCAACGGCAAGCCATGGCTCCTCATGAAAGGTTTTGCCTGGAGGCGGGGAGGCGAACGACTTGATCGCGAAGAAAGTCAATTGTTCCCCCGCTGAAAGGCAAAAAGCCCAGGAGGAGCTGCACCATGGTGTGTGGGACATATCAAAATATTTGACAGACTTCAGCATTATGAAAAACCTTCGTCCTTTTTTTGGGAGGGGGTGGAGGTTTTGTTTTTCAACCCACCACCGACCCGTCACACTCCCATCAGGCCCCCTGACTGGCCCGTGTCATTGTTTGGGCCCTGAGAGTTCAAAGCGGGCCCTTTAGGAGCCGCTCAGTGTGCGCTGACACCATGTAATGAAATTAGTAGTTCTGGCTAAACAGGTTTCAATCAAAGAGTCTGAGCCAAGACCTAGTGCCCACTGTTCATGAATCACCTCTTTCACTGACTTATGGCAGACAGTCTGGGACATTGTTACTCCTTTCATTGACCCATCATTCAGCCAGGTAGTCCCACCGAGAATAAAACACTGTTTTTCAAAGGGAGACCTGGCTCAGAGTGCGGCATCGACAACAAATGACAAGCAATAATGGACACAAAAACTCGGTGCCTTAAAGGTCAAATCTTATAATTAAAGAGTCAGTTACTGTTTTAAACTCAGGGTTTGCCATGTTTGGAAATAAATCAGGCTACATTTCTTCTAATCAAACAAATGTTATTTCTAATTGATGCCTCAAGTCTTATTTCTTTAAAACATATGGGGAGAAAGAATATTTAAATGTCTTTAAATTAAGAGCAAGTTGTTTCAAGTATTTTCTGCAGTGAAGTTTCATTTTTCTTAATTATAGTGCGAGTACAAGTTCCTAGATACGGACATAAATATGATATACTCTTCTGGCACTAGAAGATGTTTCACTTATTTTAGTAAAATAGATTTTCAGGACATAATAATAAATGACTTCTCTCTCTAACCTAAAGAGTCCCAAAGATATTTAATGATACAAAACAGAGCAAATCTTTTTTGAAAAGATAAAACTAGACAATACTCATATTAATCAAAATTGCTGTTTCCATTGAATACTCAGCGATTCACACATCCTGATTCCCTAAACGGTTTTGTTGAAGGGGAGGAAAGGGTCTTTTTCTTGGTCAGCATGAAAACAGAGGCTCTGCAGGTCGGAAACATGCTGCACTTACATTAACGTAGTGTGTCAGCTGTTTTATGTTTATCTGCAGAACCTCGTCATCAAACACTTTTACCTGGTGCTTCCATGAGCTGCAGGAAGGTGGAATTATCCTTTAATGCACAACACATGTACAGCTGCTGCTGCATTAACAATGGCCTCTACAGTGCACTGCTGCTTATCATGTGTGGGTGTGTGTGTGTGCGTGGAAGGAGAGTGAGCCTGTGATGCATGTGTTTACATGTGTGTATTCATGTGTCTGCATGATGCATGTGTTTATTTGTGTGTGTGTGTGTGTTTTGTGCTGCGTGTGTGTTCTCGCCTCCAGGCCTGTCTCCTGAGCCCCCCCCTCCACCTCCCCTCCTCCATCTACACACACACACACACACACCTTAAACTGATGGCTTTGAATCACTGGCAACCCTGCTGCTAATTTATTTGCGCTGAGCATTATGGGAATTAATGTACCTGACATTCAGTGACAACAGCCGGCGCTTTGTGGCCCTTTTTACATTTCAACACATTCCTGCCATACACACGGCTGCCTGCTGAAAAACGTCCATCTTCCTACCTAGCTGAAAAGAACACACACACACACACACACACACACGGCAGGCTCTGAACCTCTAGGTGCAGGAGGCTGTTAGCGGTGGCTGATGATAGTAGCAAAACATTAACATAATAATTAGTGTCTTGTAATTGTTTCATTAAAACCAGTTGTTCCATTTCTCCTCTTGTTCTCCCAGAAGATGCGAGACAGAGTTTGGACGTCAGCCAAAGGGAGGGTCGGTCCACGTTTGTACCCACTCAAGATGTTAGTCCGCTCGCCGGGAAGCCAGGGAGGCTGTCAGCGGCGGCGGGCACGGCTACTCCAGCCATATGTGGCGACAAAACAAACACGGGGGGCAGGCGGGTGGCGGGCAACGCGGGGCCCACAAATTCATGATGTGAACTAAACTGGAAAGGATTTATTGACTTTAAATCTGCTAAAAGTGCAGATTTTTAACAATGAACTTCACTCAGAAGGTGAAATGACAAAAAATATTTTTGCCTGAGCTCTCCCCTCCAGCTTTCTTGTGATCTCACTTGTCAAAAATAAAAGCCTGCGTCGCGTAAAGTTGCTTAATAATGAACTAAATCCTGTATATTATGTCAGTTCCTTTAAAAGGTCACATAGCGCAGTCGCATTGAAAGCTGGCAGTTCATTTAGAAGCTGCAAATACATACACGAGCGTTCATGCATATACAGTGGCTGCCTGGCTGTGAAGTGCTTTCATTCACTCAAGCACACACACACACAGATTTGATCCTGCCCTAATTAGCATTTTAAAGAGGAATTGCACTCGTTTACCGTTTAGTACCTGCCAGTCCACATTTGTGAGCATGGTCGACTCTTCCTGAAGCTACCAGCTAAAGAAGTGAAACCTGTAATGTCATTAACATTTAAATTATAAAGCAGCTCCTCGGTGCGTGTGTGACAGAGTGATTCTGTAGGCCGACAAAAGCTGATTGAGTTGTATTTTACATGTATAAATATATAAATCTGTGCCCTTTTCTGCTGCTCTCACGTTAGTCTGTTGCAGAAATATTATTGAAAATTATAACCTCAAATTTTCTTCGTCTTTAGGATCAATTCAACTGTCTAAAATGCTCCAAAACAAACTATTTTCAGTTCTCTTCTGTAGCAGCGTGGGGAAGAATTTAAAGCATCATTTTGAGAGTGTAATTTCACTCCATGCTCTGAAGGGAAAGTTTAGAAGATAAACGATGGAGGGATGTGAACAAGATTTTATGAGGAAAGGTTAGATAGATCAATAAACAAACAAATCTTAACTTAAGCTTCACTTACTAGTTTGGGAGTTTCAATGCCAGTCTTCATCAGCAAATGGAGTTTGCTCTGTTGTCATGGAGACAGCTCCATTGTCATCACATGACCTATGGATGGAAATAAATTAGAACAGATTAGTCAAACTGCTGTTTTCATATTCTACTTTAGAAACAGCACAGATTCAAACTAAGAAAATAAAAAAGTCAGTTTTCCTGTTATAATTTCTTAATGGACATCACTGATTTAAACCTCTTTACTTCCTTAAAATGACAGAATTCCTGTTAAATTGCTGCAGGACATAAACAGAAGTAGGTGATTATTCTAACCTGCTGTAATTGCACACACACAATTAACACAGGGGGATAATTAGAAACATTTCAGGCTTCACTTTCAGTTTGACTCCAGATAAAGTGGTTTATGTAATCTGGATAAACTCTTGGCTTGTTTTTAACTTGTGACATTCAAATGTCTTAAATGTTGTCTCATCCACTTATTGAAACCTTACGTATAGCTTGAAATCAGTGTTACTGTCTTTGAGTCACTTCTTTGAGAGGAATGCAGTTGACAAACGTAAACACTAAACACACAAACAGCTCTGACAGCTTCACAACAAATGCACTGAATTTTGTTTCCATTTTCCTGCAGTGTTTTTGTGTCCCTGAACATACATGCTCTGCCAGACCTCTCACTCACACACACACACACACACTGCTGCTGCTGCTGTTGTTGGTCTGCAGCTGCGTGCTCTCTGCTCCATCTTCCTCAGTGCAATACAGTGAGGAGGCACGGGAGGCAATAAGAGGCATACGTCTCATTGGCCAACTCTGGGGAGGGAGGAGGGTGGTGTACGTGTGTTGAAATGTGTGTGTGTGTCTGACAGCCTGTGTCACACCACCAGATAGTTAGATACCACCGCCGGGGATTTGACATTTAGTGTTTTTTGACAAACTTCTGACGACCGTCTCCCGCAGATCATTATCAAAGCATTGCTGTCTGTATAATCAAGATGAATGCTTCCGAATACAACGATGATCATTTTGTGGAGGAGCAACTCTCGAGGATCCAACAAGGGAGGGGTGCTGGGAGGGTGGGGGGTCTGTATCACTTGGGCGTGCTTAACACATACATTTCCATTTTCCCAAAGACAGATTTGTTGGCAGCGCCGATATAAAACGACACCCCGGTGCTGACAATGTTTCTGTCAACTTATTGAATCTTCGGCAGAAAAAGGGGGCAATCTTGGAGGCAGAGCGCAATCTAAAACATTGATAAATAAATATGGGAGATATGAATATGTTTGTTTGTTTGTTTGTTTGCGCTGGGTGTCGATTTAATCCCCGCTCGCCTTAGAAATCTCCCCAAAGACTGATTGGTGTCATGCACTGCAATTAACTCCACGAGCACCGTCTATAAATCAACTTCCTGAACTCGGCGTGGAGGAGATGATGTTTTTGAAATTAGCACCATCCGCCGCTTGTATTGTGGGGGGAGGGGGCAAGGGGAAGGAGAGGATGAAGGGACGGAGGGGGGTGGGTTGATTTTCAAAATAACGGCCCCTCTGATATCTTATATTCATAAAACACGCAGAAACAAGTTTCAGAAAATCACGTTCATTCTTCAACACGCCGCGGGGGGAAAACGCACCCACGCTCATTTTCCTGACGTTTTGAGTGGCGAGCGCGCTTTTTTATTTTAACTGATCGTCTGTTTGGTTGCAATTGAAGCATCAGCGCCTCCCTCATATTCACCTCCTGCGCTTTCATGGCATTATGAGCCATGAGTTGCTGTCACTGCCTTCACAGAAGAGAAGCATTTAGGTCAATTATCATTCTATTCAGAATCATGCTTGACTACTTAGATTAAGAAAAACACTTATTTGCCCACATGGTCCGAGCAGAGCAATATTTCTCTGACTGAGACCAGCGTATCAAGAGAATGCTTTATTGCTTTACTTATTCATGTTTCATTTGCAATTCCTTGTGTGAGTGTATGTGTTTGCATCCTCAAATATATACAGTATGTGTGTGTGTGTTTGTGTGTGCATTCCCTTGCAAGTGCAGCTGATAACGCTAATCCTGTTTACTTCTCTTTTCCTCTCTCCTCAGTATTTCAAATATACCTTACGCCTTTCTCGACTTCAAGGCGTATTCCACGGAGGAGAACGCGGCCCCTGCCCTGCACACACACACGCCAGAACAAAGGGAGTCCCCCCATATTCGATTCCCTCTCTGAATATGTAAAACACAGCAGCAGCAGCAGAGTCAACGCTGAGAAATTACCAGAACTATCTGGGCCATTGACAGGCCTCCCCTGTGGTCAAATGGGCCACGGTTGTGTTTGGTGAGCCCCCACCCTGCTCGGGTTTCTGTGGCTCTCCGTAGATAACCAGCAGGGAGGAGACGCGCTCAGTGGGCGAGCTCTGGCTTATGGGGAATATGGACGAAAGTGACTGTGGTGTTGCTCTCTGCCCTTAAAACCTTTATTTTTAATGCTCCCCCTACAATAATCCTCTTTATTGCCCCCAAAAGGACAAAATGACCGTAATTTTATCTCTTGGAGGTCGATGGGGTCATTGATCAGTACTGATGGCTCAAACTTTACCTGCTGAGATTTGTGGCTTTCAAAACTCACTTTCTGGCTGCTTCTCCGTTGTTACAAAAATCTGCACTTATAGTTTAAAGGGACAGTTTCTGTTACCACATGTGGCAACACAGTGCTCCCCAACCTTTTTGTGATAACGTAAAGTAACACTGTGTCAATTTGAGAGCCCTGGTCACAGATTGAATCTCTCTGTAAGTTGTGATTAGTTTAACAAATTGATGACTTTTCCCTCTCAGACTGTTTGATTAGGATGAGTTAAAGATGCCTCAAGAGGTAGACAGTAAGTGTGAAACACCACCTCCAACCCTGATCTTTCTGGCCTTGTGATGCTCTTCAAACAAACCTATGTCTACTTGCGAGGTTGTGTGAATTATCCCATGGATGGACCTAGGTTTTAAATGTTTTATCTCTGATAGGGCTTTCTGCACTATGGCATTTTGCACCTGTATTTATGGTTCAGTTCTGTTTAGAATAAACAGCAGAATTGAGTATTGAGCAGTTAGCAGTTTCAGCATTAGCCACCATGGCTAAAAAAAACAAACATCACCTACAGAAACAGAAACCTCTAAAGAAAATCCAAAGCGGTGCAAAGCCCTCACGGTCCAGTCTTAATAGGGGAGATTTTACACTGAGGCGTTGTGGTAAACATAAGTGAGAAGGTTTCGATAATTCTGCCCTTTTAGGTGATGATATTTTGAACCATTTGTGATTCCCCTGACCCGTTGGCACCACTGTGGCCCTTGTTGGCCCGCCACCGGCGTCAGGGGAGATCCTGATTCACAGAAGCCATGGCTGCTCCTCAAACCCGCCGGCAGATGCTCCCTCTCTCCTGCCTCGCCAGCCGGCAGCGTGCCTCCTCTGACATGCGTGTGTGCCTGTCTGCCTGACTCAGTCTGTCCATTCGTCCGTCCATCTGTCCATCAAGTGGCTGAAGCCTGAAACCTTGATTATAAAAATGCACACTGGCATTTAAAGCGGAAGTAAGTGAGGTATTTCCCTCCCTATAGGACACACAGGGTCCTAGAAATAATATCTAATATTAGGAGAGAAAGATTCATGGAAGGCAATATGTTCCCATGAATCATTTATTGGCTGACGTGTTTCAGTGCCCACGTTGGCTGATGAATGATTGATGGCAACATGTTGCAGTGCTGAGCCCTTTTCCTGTTTCTGGATATTTTTAAACTACAACTTTAATGTTTAGGTCAATTACAGGCCACTGTAGCTCAACGAGTCTTAAAGCTGCACAAGTTAGTGTTTCTTATATGAAGAATGGGTCAGAAGGTTGTGTGTAATGTCTGAGGATGTATTTATGGAGACCTTTAAAATTTACAATTGTTGACCAGAGAGATTACATTCTGGGATTATGTGAATGCTGATTACAATCGAAGATTTTAAGGATTTAAGAGTGAAAGTAAACCTGATAGAGACTCAAGCATTTATAAGTACTGTCACACATTTTACAAATGGGAAACTTTTGTGACAACACACACTTGTTAATGAATAAATCATACCATTAATGACTGGAAGTTTGTTTTTCTTGTGTGTGTTTTTTTCCTTCCTGTAGCTGATGAACCCTGGAATGGGGCACCGGCCATCTGCGGTCTTGTGTGTGTTTGTGTGTATGTGTGTGTGTGTCTCGGTGTGTGCGTGTGTGTTTGAGCTGTGGTCCAGCGTCCGCTGGGGAGACTCGGCTGCTGCCCCACTTTTCTCGCTCTCATGTCGGACCGGGACCATCTGACGGGGCTAAAGACCAGTGTCACATGTCTATATTTGGCCGCCGTCACCGCCGCTGCCAGAGCTCAGCACTGCAGTTGTTTTCCAAAATGCGCGGGGCAATCGATGATAATGAGGAAGGACATTTTAATTAGGGCTGTCGCAACCTGGGGACGACATGCGGGCTCGCTCGGTGGGGGGTGAGAGAGAGGACGGGAGGGGGTCTGGTCACCATCACACCTCCTGTGAGTTTGACTGGTGAAAGTCTCACTGCATGTTTAGAGGGAAATGAAATCTGCATAGAAGGCTGTACTGTGATGAAACATTATTCAGTTTTTTGTTTTACAATTTCCTCAGCTCTAGATAAGAGCCATGTCTAATGTTGTTGCAAGTGTAGCTTACTCACAATACTGATTGAGTATTTGGGCATCACCTGCTCTAACCCAAATTAGATGAACCTGCTGAGCGAAGGCTTTCTGGTTCAAAAGCAACAAACTGACCTGACTGGACAGATTTCAGGACATCTTTAGTGAGGAGAGCCAATCAGGACGAAGTCCAGCTGTGATGTATTTCATCCAGTTACCCTAGTTACCAGTTTCCTACTTGTAAATATCATTCATGTCAACATCCAGATTGTAATTACGACTGTTATCTGGACTGGATTTTTCTGAAAGCTCTCATATATCCAACTTGGCCCTGTAGTGCGGAAGTGGCCAAAGAAGGCAAGAAAATATGGATGCACCAAGTCATCCAAAGGCTGTCATTCATGGTTATTAAGCCTACATTTAAAAAGACAAATCACATAACTGATGTGAATGTTTGCAAAGCACATAGGAATCATTCCCATCCCTTATGACATGGACACACTCATATGACATTAGACTGAAGTCTGAAAAACACTGAACAAACCAAACCAAAATTAAAGGATGGGTCTTAAAACAACAGCCAGGTTTGACTTCCTGTAATCATTCCTCCTGTTCACACTGGTTATTAAGAGATCCCCTCCTAAAGAACGAGAACTGCTGCTCCATTAAAAGCAGAGAACTGCTTTTCCATTAAAAGCAGTTCTTCTTCTTTGCAAAATGTATTCAAAGGTGTGTTTGAAGCTGATATGAGACTTGAGTCGTTTTAGCTCCAAATTTACACTTTTATGTCACTATCCCTCCACTGAAACTCAACAAGGATACACCATCCAGAGAGGGAGTTTTGTACTAAAGAGCCTGTCATTTTAGGATACTCACTTGACTTAACTTCATATTAAGTTAATTACATAAACATTTCTGCACTGTTGGGAGACTGATTTAATGATTACAACAAGCAAGAACTGTTTTAATGTTGATTAAAGCATCAGACTGTTTTGAGACAGAATTTCTAAATTGTGAACTTATTATTTAAGCTTTTTTCCAGCAACTTCATATAAAAGGCTAATTTTGCCACTTCCTTAACAGCTAAACCTCTGCAGGAAAATGCATATCAAAACAAGTGGATTGGCTGATCCAACTTCCTGTTGGAAGGTGGGTTCAAAATGGAAAAACATTCCACACAACTACAGCACCGAAACGCTTAAAACACACACTAACATCTCTGAATGACAGCCGTGCACATTGCTGACACGCAGCCTGGACAAGCTTGTTGCCCCCTTTCCTGCCATGCCTGCAGGTTATTGTAAGCTATTTGTGCATTGTGAAATCAAGTGATAAGAGGGTAAAACGCATATGTTGTACTGCTGTAACACAACATGAAGTCTGCACGAAACCGCCTGCAGAAAAGGAGAGAGTTTTGAAAATGAAACTCATTAAAGATCAAGTCATTGCTGTGTATTTAAGAAAAGAAAACTCTTATGAATTCCAAAAATAGAGCTGCTTAAAATTAAAAATGGATTATTTCACAGGGAATTTAGATGATGTGACCCATGTTGCTCTACATTAAAAGGTCTGTAAGATAATACTCACATCCAGAGAATGACTTCTAATGAGATCAAGAGAAAAATAAACTTTAACTTGAGATCACCAGGATCACAAACAATCAACAACAAGCATCCATTTGTCTTGAAAATGTTTATGTATATTAGAGACATGCAAGAAAATAAATCTTTCATGAACATGAAAAATTGTATTTTATATGTACCAACTATATATGAGTGCTAGATGAAAGCAAGTGGCTCGCCGCCACTGTATTTAATATTCATTCTACATCCCCAAGCAAAAACTATACAAGGTGTGAGAAGAAAAGCCTGTGCAGAATCACACCAAAAATGCACAAGTTGGGAATAACTGCATAAATTATCATCTGTGCCAGTAATGAAAGTGGCTTGCCCCTGTGCATGTGCACAAACAAAAGCAAAACAAATCCACAGCCCGATCTGAACACTTCTTCACCTTATGAAAAATGAAAACAGGCTGAGAACCTGGAAAAAGCCAATGGCTAGTCGCGCGCAGCTCGCTAATCAACTAAAGGCAACATCAGAAAGAATAGGTAATTTGAGACACAAAAAGAATTAGTAATTTGGGAGGCACATACCCAAGTGGCCAAATTATTTATGCCTAATGGAACGGGGGTGTGTGCATTCATTTGCAATTAACCAATCTGCTTTATTACCTGTCAGTGGAAACGCTTGCTAATGCAGCTGAAAGCCCCGCTCTACAACGCCTTTAATTAGAGTCTGAGGTGTGGAGGCACTTCCTGCTGGAGGAGAGAGGGTTTTCATACGTTTTCTCCGGTTTCTGTATTCCTGCAAAGTTTGCATCTGAACTGCACTGATCTTAAAGGTGAAAAGGACAAATAGTTTGTTCACACTGAGCCTGAGCCTGACTTTGTCTACACTTAAAACCACTTTTCTATACTATTATTTATTTTCCTTTGTTCACAATGCTACAGCAGCTTCATTATGTCAAAATCTTTTCATAAAGACAATAACCTATCATATGTTTTTGACAGAGCACTTGTCTTAGAAACAAGGTGAAGGTGTGTTTCAGAGCTGTTGCCTGTTAATTAACGCATTAAAACAATAAAAAACAGTGAAAATGCGAAAATTAACTGTTTAAATTCAGGATATACAGCTCTAATTATACAGTTACCAGCTCTGACACTTACAGTACAAACAGAGTGTCAGTTTTAAGGTAATGAACACCTCTAACTCATCATATTACACATGTTTGCAATTCAAATATGAATTTGTCTTCTGCTGCCTTTGCCTGCTGAAGTCACTCTTCAAATATATGTAATGAGCTGGTGTGTTGGGGCGGCGTTGGCACAGCGTTAGCAGCACTATGGTTGTGATTGGCTCTTCTCAGTCTGCGTACCCAGAGGAGGCTCCCTTAAGAGCAGATCTCCTGTTAAGTATGAGATCCCTGAGAGAAGAAGTGTTGGAAGGACTGTGGTTTCTTTAAATATACGGGGCCGTCTTGGGAATATAATGGTTTCCATATATAATTAAGGAGAAAACGATGTTAGAGGGTTTATGTGTCTTTGTGCAGCACCTTAATGGCTGCAGCAGCTTGGTGTATACGGCGTGCAGGGAAAGCAGCAGCTTTATTTAGAAATGCACGACACTGACATTTCAGAGGAGGCTCTAACACACAGATGAAAAGAACATGGAGAACAACCACAGAGGAAGCTTCAGTTCCTAGATGGGCAGAGTTAGGAGCAAGTGATGGTGAAGAATCCAAAGGTCAAAGGTCATGGAGAACAGAGAGAGGTAGCAGGCAGGAAAAAAAGCCAAAGGATGTGGGATTAATTTGTAATTTGCACCTGTGTTATGCAGTAGAATCCATGGCTGGAATAAAGATGTAGTATGTTTTGGGGGATCTATTTTTAAATGAGGTGTACATTAAGCCCTGGAAAATTAACAGACAAGGTAAAAATGTCCCTTATTAAGAGTCACCTTGACAACTGACAAGGTAATGTAATGACTGACAGATATGGGCTGAATCACCTCTGATTAAGGCTGATGAAATCTGGTTCTATTAAGCAGAGCCTGCCCGTCTAGAAACACACTCAAGACAAAGCCAAGAAAAATACCTAGAAAATGCATCGATGAAAAATATCACCCCAAGCTCAATGTTACAGATCACTATCAGGTTAAAGTGCAAATACTTCACACAGCACCACCTGCCTCAAGATCATATCTTCACCCATAAAAGCAGCTGCTCATCACCCCTCCCCAGCCCCACGACTCATCATCCGAGTCTCCACACTGTGTAGTCAAACTTTAGGAGAGCTCCAGGGGTCCATCGGCAGGAAACGAGTGCTAATTGTACTAATGAGCTTGTTTGGATAAGCCCCTATTTCTCCCTCCATTCCCCCTCAGCACCACAAGCGGCCATCTGACTTCCAGAGATGCCGGGTTAAGTGAGACACACTTGGGATGGACCGGTTCTGACGGTGACGGGCCCCGGTCGAGGTTTGGTGCATGCTGTGGCCGGTGCATCCATCACCAGTAATAAAGCTCTTTGACACAGAGGCCTGCTCTCATCCATCATCGCTCATTTAAGATACAAGTTTGGCTTCGGTGTGACAGAAGTGAGGGATTATTGCCATTAGAGGCAGATCTTTTGTTTTGATGGCCCCTCTTAATGGGGTTGCATTAGGGGGAAGTCCTAGGGGCCAGTTTTTGGGTGATTAAGCAAGCAACACATTTACAAGTCTCTAATTGAGAGAACAATGCCAGGAACCTACAGAGTGCAGAGCTGTAATGAACTGAGGCTCCCTGAACTAGCTTCATGATTAGCTAACGTTGTGGCTCGTGAATACGCCACAAAATGCTCTCCCATTTCCTCCTGCTGCAGAGGAAGAGAGACTCTTTCAGACACTGATGTGTTTGAGTTGATTTGAAGAGGATTATGGGAAGCAGACAGCACTGAACTAAAGCTCAGGGTTTTTAAATGTTCTTTAAATATCAACTGTCCTTTACACTTCAATATAAAACCAGGTGGAACTTTTTTCAGGCCTTTCCTACTCTATGTGGGGAAGGAAAACTGATATGCTTCCTACAGTCAAGTTTCATAAGTGTTTTATTTGTGTCATTTGCTGGTGATTAATGAAACATGCTCTGTTCCATCTATCTGTCCTTGTCTTTGTTCACACTGAAGTGAAATCAGGTTAAGTGGATCTTGTTCCTGCACTGTGATGTCATATTTCACTGCAGCTCTGTATCTCAGGTTGTTGTGTGCCGTCTCGTGCCCTAATTAGAGAGTGCTGGAAAAAAAAGAGGCAGCCAAATGAAGCAGTAGTCACCTGAGATGAAGGACACATCCTCTGTGCCAGGAGACGCTTCACATTTGATTTTTTATTTATATTTCTACGCAGTGCAATACTTGGGGAGGAAAAAGTGGGTCAATGAACAGATTTGCAGAAACCAACTTTGAAACATCCGTGTTGTCTGTCTGTCTCTGGTTAAACATAGTTTTGTATCCGATTCCCCAGTGCCAATTACTCATTAAAAATGTTTAACAACATTTTAATTGAAGAATTAATTACCTTCGGCTGGGCAAAACCCTCCTAAATTTCATCTGGGGAGTCATCAAATGTGCAGAGGAGCAGCCATCGATGAAGTGTCAGGGAGTGGGTGGATGTGGTGGCGCAGGAAAATTACATCAGCAAGGAAATGTAGTCCGTTGTGAGTCAACGGCAAAACGCACGTGATAATTCATGAGTAAACACATCGGTGAGTAAACTGCTACGATGTTCCTCGCAACATGTGACTTCATCCTGCAGAATTGTAGCTCACAAAGCCTCTGCCAAGACAAACACCATTCACAGCCTCTGCATTATTCAGAGCGTTTGACTTAGAAACACAAAAACAAGGACAGGAGGGAAAAAAATGAAAGATTTACTTTTTCCCCTTAAATAAAGGCCTTAATCATCCCTTAATCTGGGCAAACATAAAACACGGTTCCTTAAAGCAATGAATTTAATTTTTTTTTTACATTGCCAGCTTAGACAGCAGGCTTCTTTAATATACCTTAAAGGGGTAGTTCACCCAAATTACTTGGAGGATTTCTTCTGTTTGGTTAAATTCATTTTTAAGTTTTTCTTTATTTTTTTTTTCCTTAGAGTTTCTTGTTTGATTCAGACTTTAAAACTCGCTTCAACTGGTGCAAACATCTGAATATTATAAAAAACTTGGGTGATAAAGTCCTCTCAACAATGTTGGCTCACACACACCTTTGTTGATCCAGTTAAGCGCCTGGTTGGGTCTGAGTTTAATTATTAACTTATTTGGGGCTGGATAAACTCCAGACACATACAGGGTCCTGCTGTGTCTATACTACACTGACATACTTTATGTTTGTTGGCGTGTAGCGTCTGCACCAACAGCTCCTGAGGTCATAACATTTGGGTTGTGTGGACAATTGTGGAAATGCAGACTTTTGCACATTTTATCCTTTTTTTTTTTTTCAAATTGTGATTGTGTTTCTTGATATTATAATTACACTACCAATGCTTCTGTCTAGTATGTATAACTATTACATGTTTGTCTGTCCTGGATGAGGGATTCCTCTTTACTTCCCCTAAAGGTTTTTTTTTTTATAAAGGGGTTTTTTAAATTTTGGATGTAAGGATAAGGGGGTGTTGGATGTTGCACAGACTGTGACTCTGTCTGGGACAAATTTGTGATTTTGTAATATATAAACTGATGTCACTGCTCAACTAGTGAAAGCTCATTCTTTAAATGTTTAGATTGACATCAATTTCCCACTAATCAACATCCTTTGTGCTGCTCAGTGCTTGAGTAAAACTGGCGAGGCTAAACCTTCTGACTTACACCTCTCCCCCCCCCCTCGCTTTGTCTGTCTCCTCTTTCTCTCCTTGCCTCCTATTTAGCCCGTGCATTTGATTAGTTAATCACCCCCCTCCTCCCTTTCCTCCCCCCAGTCCTCAGGTGGAGGCAGAGCGCTCGGGCTTCTCATCCAGCCAAGCTGTTCTTTTGGAAGGGAAAGGAGGCAGCTGTGTTTACAGCCCGGGTCCTGGCGTACATTTAGCAGAATCTATTATTCATATCGCTCAGTATCAGAGCGAGATCTCCAGCCACCTGTCTCGCTGACAAGCTCGCCCCCTTTTGTGGCGCTTTCCGTTCGGAGCAAATTACGCTCGTCTTGATGAATTGAGTTTTTATGAGCGTTGCTGTAGCGCCTGGGCATCCTTGCACCGAGCCAGGGACCATCAGGGGCCCGGGGAGATTTTTCTAGTCAATGGGCAAACGTTTGGAAGAATGTAGATTCAGACAGGGAAAAGAGGGGAAATCAGAGTGGGTTTTACCTAGAGCTCATGTCTTCTGTCAGGGTGATTTTTGTCCACTGTCTGCTGCTGTGTTCCTGCCAGTGTTTAATGATGTTCTTACACCTGTCAGTGTTCGTTTCCCTTCCTCTCTCTCGCTGTCGTGCTACCTTATTGTTGTTTACCTCTCTCATCTGAGAGCTGGCCCTGATCTCAGATTTGAAGAGTGAGCAGCAAGAACAAAGGCTTCCTTCAGAATTGGTTTTCTCTGAGACACAGCTACCTGATGAGTCTGCCGGCGAACTATCTCCCTCCTTTGACTCCGTGTGAACATTTTTAATTAACAGGGAGGTGCGTTAACTCGATGATAAGCACCCCTGATAACTTATAACATGATTCATAATTTATAAAGATTTTTGCTTTCATCTTCACTAGTTTGCATAAAACTAATTACTCCGTAAATGGTATTCATTACAAAATATATTTTTTTCTCTTTCCACACAGACGCGTAAATCACGGCACCCAGCTACCAAGTGTTGCTCTGGGACTGGTTAGCATGCAGAGAAGAAAGGTAATGATGACTTGTTAGAGGCGGTGTCAGGGGCAGACCTGCCTGTCTCTGTTTGTACTGAACGAGCATGTTATGCAGCTTTAGATTCATTATTCTAACTCCTACAAACTGCAGCACATTTATCCTGCCTCATGCAGGTGAATCAGAACCAGAGGCATATACAGTAGGCTGTGCAAAACCAACAGGAATAT
This sequence comes from Lates calcarifer, assembly GCF_001640805.2. Taxonomy (NCBI): domain Eukaryota; kingdom Metazoa; phylum Chordata; class Actinopteri; family Centropomidae; genus Lates; species Lates calcarifer. The sequence continues at coordinate 1,777,156 of NC_066854.1, forward strand.
ACTGTATGCATTTAATAATATGCAATAGTCAGGACATATGGTGGACAGTGTGTTTTCTAGTTTCACTAAGACACATTTTTGGATTATGACATATATACAATCTAGAGGTAACAATGCTTATCTTGGAGGGATTTGTAGGTGCTAGAATACAATTCAGGATTGAGATTGCTAGAAATATTATGGATTTGCACACACAAGAAAATGATCTCTTATAGCTCATTTTTTGCATTATATTTCATATTTGCACTTACCTTTACAGAAAAGGTTGTTCTTAATCCATATTTAGTGATTCTAAAATGTATTTAATTGTTGTTAAAAGTGAAAGGAGTCCCTAGGGGACACTGTGTGTAAAGCCCCTAAAAAGACTAGAGCTGGCCCTGCCAGTCACCCACGTTAAAATAACACAGACAGTGAGATGCCTCATACTGCAGTTTTAAAAACACTCTTCAAGTGGAGTTTCCCATGAACAGAAGGTCCTTACCTGTAAAGTATCTTCATCCTCACACAGGTAGACACTCACGACAACTGAAGGAAACGTGGATTTCAGTCTTGTGTCACATGAACAACTCCTCTGTCAGCCGCAGAGTCCTGGAAGTTAAACCTCCCCCCTGAAAAGAAACAACAGCAAAACAACTTTAGTTTAGAAGGGGGAGAAAAAAAGAAAAGTGAGATGTATAAATAAACATGCCGAAACACACTGCCTGCCTCGCCAGTCTGTTTTCAATTCCCATTCGATTAAAGTGTCCCTGCAGGAGCCGGTGAGGTTGGGTACGGGGTGAGGTGCAGAGACATAAATCAAAGCGGTCCAAGGAATAGTAATCCTCGCTGAACATTTTGGACTGATTGATATAAATAACATTGTCCTCGCCATCTGTCCAAAGAGGGACCTTTCCAGTTAGTGTTGAGCGGCAACGGCAGAATAATTAATGAATGGTGTCCTTTGTGCCGGTAATAAAGAGGAGACAAATTATGTTATAATCCAACTGCTGCTCGTTTGTCACAGCCAAATAAAATGTCAAATAAAAGTGAGGGGCCACAGTGTTTGTTTAATGGAGTGCAAGCTACCTGCTCCAGAGTGTGACAGCAGGGTGGGATGGCTGTAAAAAGCAAAGCCTGGATTCAAGTCTGCAGGAATCCACTCAGACTGAATGTGGTGCTGTGTGCTGATTATATGTGCTGCACATTTAACAAATGTTCACAAACACAAACGAAGAGTTTTCTTCCCAAATGAGTCTGGATGTCCATTCTGGAGCAAGATCACGACCTGAACATTATCTTTCATTCCTAATCAAAAAAAGAATATCCAATCTGTGTCTCTGACTCTGTGATATATGTGTTGCTACCTCCTGCCACAAAAGAAAAATAGGTAAATTAATGATGACTGCACACCTAAAGAGGATGTTTGTGAATATTCCGGTGGAGCAGTTCAAACTAATTATCTACTGTAAAAGCTGTAAATTATGTTTTATAAGAAGTCTTAGGCAGTTATTATAGTTGCAACTCTACCACATTTGTGTGCTTCAAAAATGCCTCTAGGGGTTTTGATTGAATCAATCACATCAAACATGTTTATAAAATGATGTTGGAGGAGTAAACATGAACCTCAGAATCATGGTGTGTTGGTATTCCTCCCAGAACATGTAGGTCTAACTCTTTTTCATGTCAGGAGTGGAGTTGGGTTGTAAATTATCGCTATTTTTGTTTCAACTTCCGCTAACTTCCAAAAAAGAAACAAAACATTGGCTTTGTTTTCCACCACTGGAGACAGCTCTTGGTGAGTAAAGGAATGAAATTTGATACTTTACTTGCAATGTGTCTTCTAGACTGTTAAACAAGCAGCTGCTAATGTTAACATTGGCTATGTAACAATAGCAAAAATGTACAAGTAGCTCCTTTAAAGATAACCTGATGGTAGAATCAACAATGTTAGAAATGATATGCTCAGGGTTTCCCTGTTTTACTGCAGCATTATGTCCTTGTGCTATTAGCAGTGTAGGGGTTAAAGGTCACACTGAACCCTTAACTGCATTTAAAGAAATCCTTGTGAACACATATCTAAATATAAGCAAAGAGATTAATCCTTCACAACTCACTGAACTAAATCATCAAACCAAGAATTGGATTTCTTTTTCTAGAGTTGCTGTGCATGTGTCATCTGTATGCCTTACATGGAACATCTGCTCAGGTATTCATAACCTGAGATCAAGGTTGGATTGGTGTCATTGATCGGCAGAAACACCTAAATTGAATTTGTATCCCTCATCTCACCTCTCTGCAGAACACTGCAAAGTCATAACCAGAGTCCAAACCTGAATGTTAAGCCCCTGAGCAAGAGGGGACGTCCAGAAAGGAGGAGGAGCTTCAACAACCCGTCAAACAAATTTGGATTCTCATCACAAGTGGGGACTAAACTGAAAGAACAGGTTGATGTGCCAGAGAACAATTTACAGCACAAAGCCAACAGTAGACTTGGCCCTTGCTTTAACCTGCAAAGGATACATTAAAGTTTATGTGACTTATGATCTATACTGATGCCATTAAGGTCAGTATAGAGGAAGCAGCAAACAGAGATATTGTTCTTGTTTTCCCTTTAAAATATATCGTCTTTTTCTGAATCATACACATGCATATGCAGAAAACAATATGCCCCGTCTTTGACCCTGAAGGATGGAGAGCTTTTGCAAATACAACATGCTCTATTATGGTGATACTCGCACTACAAGCTGAGGACGAAGTGCAAAGTGAACTTGAACTCTTGAGAAAGTTTAGAGGCATCCTGGGAAGCAAGGACGAGGGAAGGGCTGCCAAACAGCGCTGGCTCGGTAAAGGGTGGAGGAGGCAACCTAGACAGGAGTTGAACGCTCTGCAACATCGCCTCCAGGTCCATCAATCACCCTCCAAATTAAAGGCGAGGTGAGGCTTAGGCTTCACCAGCCACTTTTGACATCAGTCTCACATCAGACGGCAATAAGGACATCACCCAGATCGCGAGGATGCTCCGTAGGTACACTCATTCCACCCACGTCAGCGTCTCAACGGGCCCTGCATTATCCGCGCCAACAAAAGGAGGAGCCGCTTTGTGCAATCAGCACCGTTCTGTACATATTAAACAGCGCAACATTCTCAACCCAGGTTCATTTTAATTAGAGGGGAATTTGATCACTGCCGTCTCCCACGGGCGCTTTTGATGTTAATAAAACAAGCTGTACCTTAGCAAAGCAGAGCTCTCTTTCCAAAGCAGGGGAGCCGTCGGGGTGAAGGCAGGGGGGAGAGGGAGGAGGAGGGAGGGGGGCAGAAAAGAAAAAGTTCCCTCTTAAAGTCAAAACTACAGGGAGGTATCAGAGGAGAGGCTGTGATCCTCCGCCGTGTTGGGAAATGGTGAGTAAGAGTGAACAGAGGTTGCTGAGGTGCTCAGAGGGATTATCAACGTCGACGAACCGCATCACTACCTTATACATGCACACCATCTCATAATGAACGGCTGAGGTGCTCCCCATTATTGCTCTGACACTTTGGTGTATTCATTCAATAGATGTTAATAACAAAAGAATTAGATGATGTGATGAACCCACAGGATGATATTTGTCTGGGTGATGATTTCAAACACTATACCTGAACAAAAGAGTTTTTTTTACAGTGTCATTATGTGACATTCATGATTTAATGTTTTCAGTCAGTTCAGATGCTATCTAAGTGCAAATGAAGCGCTCAGACATCACATATTTTAAAGGCATATATAGGCAACATATGATTTCGTCAAAAAACTCAAATGTTTCCTACAAACCTGACTAACTCTAATCAGTTTCAATTTAAGAGAACATGTGCTATCTATCTATCAATATCAAATTTTGGATTAAAAGCTCAAAAGCTACATCAGGAAATCCACCAATCCAACACATCACTCTCTCTACAAAGAGTACTGAACAAAACTGCATTCACCACCACTGTATAGAGGCAGTGGTAGAAATCCCAGAGACATACAGTATATCTAAAACCTCAGCACATAAAACTGCAATTATCTGCATGACCCTGAGGGTGCAGGAGAAAATATGTCTTTTTATAAATTTGGGTTCAATGTCCATCTAAAGGCATCATCACTGAAGGTTTTATCTGTGGTGCAAATGACATTAGAGGTTTCATTTCAAAGTGAGAGCTAAAAGCAATTATTTGGCAAAGTAAGTGTAAATTTCTCTGTTTTTTTTACTTTCTAAAATGATCCCATCACCTCCAGAAGAGACTGTAAAGGCCTGTGATATGTGGTTTCAATAGGTGGACTGAATTTTGCAACATAATTCAGCATCAAAAGCTAATCGTATGACGTGTTTCATTCATTTACTGAAGTGTCATATTTGGGAACAAAAGTCTTTACCTCTTTAGCACACACTGTAAAGGCCCATAGTGTTATAGCATTTGCTTTTATTTTCTCAATAAATGAAGTGAACGGTCATCTGTCCCTGAAGTAAACGCTCCATCTCTCTCGTGCCTCCAGGCGGGTCGTTAAACGGCCAAACACGCGATGGAATGAGTAAATAATTCAACAAATAGATGAATAAATAAAAGGGGTCGGACTCTGCGGTGGTTAAGCAGAAGGGGGCGAGGGAGAAGGTGGTGGGGGGGTCGTTCAGCTGGGGAGCCACCTATGGCAGAGGGAGGGCAGCTCTCTCTCTCTGAACATGTACCGTCTGTACAATCCTGAACCTTGGCACCGGTACAGGCATCTGCTGCTGGCCTCCCTCTGCCAGTCCACCGTATATACACAAACATCTGCTTCCTCGCACGAAAAAAAGGGGACACGTAGCACTTGACAGGTCTGCATTTCGCCATTCTGCCTGGCCCCTGCTCGCCAGTTCTTTACACAAAAACCTTAATGCATCCTGTCAAGCCATTAGCCGGTGATACGATCAGCTCACAGGCCCCCATTAAGCCATCAGTGTCCACCTGTGATAAAGACGACCATTTGTTTTCTTAAAGCCCTACTTAATGTCCGTTTAACTCAATTTGTCAGGAAATGTACAACAATTTCCTCCCCCCATGGTCCTGAAATCTGGTCGGGGTTCAAAAACGCCATAGAGGAGAGGGAGGGAGGGTTTTTTTTGGAGGATGCATATTCAAATGAGGGGATTAAATTGCCTCTCATATTGACGTATCGTGTTGCGCGGGTGCTGAGAGGTGGCCTGTGTTTTCCCTCTAAAAGCTGATTTTTGGACAGCAGGGGCAGGAGCTGGAGGTTGTTTTGCCTCCATTAGCCTCGGTCCATGGCCCCTGCTCCCTCTCCTGATGCGTCCGTGACAGCACTCTAAATCCAGCCCCGACATTATTACCGGTGCACATGCCACGCCGCCGCTGCAAAAGCATAATAACACCTTTTAAAACAACATTGTCCCTGATGCTCACAAACACACATGTCGAATGATCACCCCCCCTCCTCATCCACATCCCCTGTGAGGACACCTAACAGCCACTGAAACATCTGTTTATGTTTTGTCTACAGATACATCATTTGGATTTTGGAGGGGAGGTGGTGGTGAGGTGGGGAACGAAACATAATGATCCTTTGCTGTGTTGTAATCCCAAGCGCTTGAGTAGTAAATCAGCTATTAACTCCAAAATGGAAAATTAAAAAGTATCTGGTAAAAAAATAAAACAAAAAAAAAAAGGACAAACAACATCCCCCACACCATAAGAGGCTCAGATTGGCAACAGTGCCCGTTTTGGTGTATACGACTGCCCCGGCTGCCCCTTCTTCCCTGGCGGTGGGACGGCGGCTCGGCCAAGCAGGCAGGAAGTGGAGAGGCCCCTAGTAGTGGCGGCGGCGGCACTGTCGACATCTGTCGTGGTTGGAGAGCTCAGCGCACAGGAAATGGTGTGTCACGGCGCGTGCTTGTTGGCCATTATCCTGGCATCCTAATGAAGCATGGGCAGTTCGCAAAAGGGGGTCTCTGGATGGCATGTTGAATGCACGGATGGGCAGAGGCAGCACACACACACACGCTCGCCATCCCTTCGCCCTCACTCTCCCCTTCAAATCCTCCCCCTCTTCCCTGTTCCCGGTGCCTGTATCCCATCTGCCCGAGCCCCCGAACTGCACCCAATGGGACGGAGGCTGGTCGGGAGCGCATGCGCTGTGTGCCGGGTGCTTTCCTGCGACAGGCTGAGCGCGAGGCCATTAGGCATCTCGGCACGGCCGGCGTGTGATTGGAAACACACAGTGAACAAGTGTCCTCTCGGCACGGATGCTGCCTCACGCTAGGAGAGCTGGGCTGTGGCGGCGCAGCGCCATCAATATACCTGGCCCTAATGGTCTTCGCACCACAGATCAAGTGGTGTTTGTCAGATTCCTGAAGGGCCTTAGGTGGCTGTTTATTGACACAACAAACAGAAAAGACTCCCCAGACTGAATGTACTTCCACAACATTTCAGCACAAGATGCCCCTGAGCGCACATAATCATACATCAAAATGGCAATTTATAGAAATCTATGGAAAGATGATGCTGTTAAATATTTGAAGAGGTCAAAACAGTGTGTATCTGTTTGGAAGAAGAGGAATAATTTGACTTTATCGTTCGGTAATTCTAAACCCACCAAATCACCCAGAATTTGCTGCTAAGACAAGTTCACTGTTGTTTAAGCTTTTATTAATGCGATGAGAAACTCTTTTGTTCAAAGTGGTAGTTCATGGAAATCAATGGAAAGACGATGGTGTTCAGTGTTTTAACAAGTCAAAACAGTGTAAGAAAACAACTTTGTTTTTATCCTTTAGCAATTTCAAAATTAAGACACTGAAAATCTCTCTCAGAGTGCTGCATATCTATTCATCTTTCCATGAAAATTATAGGTTTTAATAAGATTTAACTCTTCCTTTGACACAGTAAACAATAGTGGATGGTGAGTGGAAATTCTTCCTTTTAAAAAAAACTGCAACTGACAGAAATCTTTGGAAAGATGACAGTGTTTTACATGTGAAGAGCCCAGAAATAGTCTATGTCCATTTGGAAGAAGACAAATATTATTTTCATGTTCACTCACCAACTCAAGAAATGTGAAAACAACCAATTAGCATTTAAAACTATTTTAACTATGTACTGCATGTATCTAAAGTAAGAACTGTATGTATCTAGAAAACTACAGGTACATGTTTTTACTCTCATCTGAGCTTTTGATGCACTGCAGAGTAAAGACCAGTTTCTCTTTTTTGTAAAAAAGCCAATGTAATATAATGCAGCGCAATAATCTACTTTAACCTGCTGTTAAGCAAACTAAAAAGGTTACAAAGAAGCCAAGCTAGACTGTTTTCTCTGTGTGTTCATGTAGTAATCGGTTGGTGAAAAATAACAGATAAAAACATTTGAGGGTTGGGTTTTCACAGAGCACTCAGCAGAGAGCAGTAACATGCAGCCTGTTTTGCTTCTCTCCACACAAACGATCCCTCTTCAGGTAAAGAGTCTCTACTTACTTGTCTGCCCATAACTGTAATGGGCTAATGTGCCGAGTAAATGTAGCACTACAGCCCTGAGTGCTTCATCAATACGTCCGACTGATGCAGGACAGAAGGGGGATTATCACGAGCGCCAGATGCTAAGCCACTGAAACTGCACACAATCAATTAAGTCCTCTGTGCATACAGTAGCATCACACTGCAGCTGAGTTTATCCGGCAAAAATATCACTCAGCTCGTCTCCTAACATGAACAGGAAGTTGGATATCAGCTCATCCGAGTCATCTGTGAATGTTTTTCTGTCTGCAGATTAAGAAAGCAGATTGAAACACTGATGAGGGTAATCAGGCGGGTCACCGAGGTGCAGGGGAATAAGGAAAGGCTTCACTTCTTCAACAGGATGAGAAGTGAGGTCAACAAAGGAACTATTTTCCAATGCATTTTATTATTTGGTTACGAGACCATTCTCACTGTAACGCTCAAGAAAGCTAAAGTAATCAAAGGTCCTATATCAGGGTGAGGTTCTCGTCATTTGCTCCTCCTGCCTGCTGATGATGATGGAAGTCCTGCTCTGGCTTAGGACCAACCAGGAGTCAACAGACAACCAGGCTGCAGGACCTGTTGGCTGCCACCTATAAATGATGCTATTATCTATAGAAATTTGATGGAATGTGTCAGGATTTTCCCTAAAAGCAGCTGTTGTATGATTTTTACTTGCTTAGAAGGCTTAATCATTTCACTCTGACCTACACTTTTAGGTAAATCACTGACTGGAAAATTATTATATCAGAGCCACACAGGTTAAAACTAATTTGCAATGACACACAGACACAGATCAGTTTTTGAGACAGGTCTGTATGTCCCGTGTGTGCTTCCCCTCGCACATATGCACTTGACAGGTCATTTAACACCTTAGACGACAGCAGCGGCACAACAGACTCAGAGGGAGGAGAAAACATCTCAAACGCCAAAGCACCCAATGATGGACTACACTCATTTTTCACCTGCGACCGCTACAGATCGCTTTATAACGATCCGATCTCTTTGTCAGATTCGGCAGAAAGAAGGATCGTCTACCTGGACACAAACCGCCCCACAATCCCTTACAGCAGCCCCAGTCCTGACAGAGGAAGTAGGTAGTTAACCACATTACCTAACGTGTCATGATGAATGCTGCAGCTCTCTGCGGGGGTCAAGGGTCAGGCAGCCCCCCTTGTCGAGAGGAAGACAGATGAGGCTGGGTACAGCGGCCAGACACCTCTCTCACTCAGCCTTGTTTTCTTTACCCCCAAGCAATCTGATACCTGATTGGCTCTCAAAGGAGCCTGGGTTTGATGGCACATGATTAACGCCGTCCGCCGCAACACGACCCGACACCGTTACTGTAATTACTGATGCGGCTCAGGCGGAGTTGAGCTAATTCTGCCCAGAAATGGGCATTAATTTAATAATATAGGGTGTGTTTCACACATTACACTCCTATCTACCACAGACTACCATAAGGAAACAGTGATCCAACATGTTTCCAAATAATGGGAAGATTTTTCCATTTGTAGTTATTTCCTGCTGAACAGGAAGCGATATGTTTCAGGTTTCTGGTTTATCTTTTCAATAAAAAAGAACTCAGTAGAATTAGCCAAAGAAGCACAAATAAAAAAGTAAACGACACCCTGCTGATGAGATGAATCAACAGTATGATCCACACAGCTCCCGCAGCAACATGTGAAGACAAAACAGGGCTGTCTGAAGCTTAGGAATGCTGAATCAGCATCATATGTGTTCCCAGTGACTTAAACTGCAAGGTGGTGGAAGCACTCCTCCCCTCCTCCTGCCTCTTAATGCTGGATACACTTTTACCTTTCAGCCACTGTCAGCCCTGCTGCCTCATCCATCACTGTGGAAAAAGCCTGTGAGTGCTGTTTACTATAAAGCCCTGATGCTATCTGCTCCTGCTCTGCATCGCACTGGACACACTCGGTAGCCATATTGGAGATTCTAGTATGGCACAAGCTGCTCGTGTTTCACTTCCATGTGTAATAGATTTGGTCAAATTCTGTGCTGTTTGTGACCAATTAGTTTAATTGCCTGCTATTTTCCACTTGGATTAAAACAGGTATTTTAAATGAGTGTTTTACCTGGTTCCCTGGTGTAACTAAAAACTCCACAACTGGAGATCAGTAAGACACTTTTTACAGTGTGGCCTGGCGCATTCGCCTGTGTTGTCAAACCTCACAGAATCACCTCTCTTGACAGTGAATAACTGTGCGGCGCTTACACTGCTTATCTGAGTATGTCGAACAGCGGCAGTGGGAAAGAGAGCCCTTAATCTGCCTATAATCAAACCTGACAGTCACCTACAGCAAGGTGTGGCGCCACGCTGGGAACCAGTCAGTCGAGAGCTCTGATCAGCAGAGAGAAACTGCCAAGCCATTAATATTAATCGTCCTAATCGGACTGGAGAGCGGCGGAGTGATCAGAATGCAGTAGAAGGTAAAGCTCGGCACCGCGGGCGCTGACTCGGCAGGCGAGCACGCTGTGGTACATCAAGGTAACGCTTCGTCGTAACCTGCGGCGGTCTATTTGAAGTAGGTGAAGGGAAACCAGGTTTTTGTTATTGTTAATTACACTCTTTGTAGTGAGTCTAGACGAAGAGGCCTCCCCTCCTGTCTCATTCACTTTCCCTGCATGCCTACTTGTCTTTCTTTTTCTCTCCTCCTTCCTTCCATTCCTCTTCAGGCTCCTAGGTCTTCACCACCTTCTTCTCTCCCTTCCTTTTCTTGTTCTCACTTTCCTTCCTTCATTCCTCAAACTGGATACATGCAGATCCTTCCACAAACCTTTTGTCCTCCTCTTTTGTCTCTCCTCCTTTTCTTCCCTTGGCTCTTCCTCCTTATTTCCTTTATATTCACTTATTTCTCTCCCCTTTTGCATAATTTCATCCCATTTTCACATTGTTTCTTCCAGTCCCCTCTAAACTTTTTCAGCTCAGATCTTGTTTCCTCTCCACTTTCTCTTCTTCAAATTAATTTTCCTCTCTACCTCGCCCCTCCATTCTCTGTTTGCCTCGTGCACCATCCATCTTCTCCATTTCTCAGCTCTAATTTGTCCTCTTTCCCTCTCAGTCTTTGTGTTTCCCTCTCACCACCTTTTCTTTGGTTTCCTTTCTTTTTTGTCCTCTTCACGTGATCCTTGTTTCACTTTTCCATGTTTCTTTTTTCAGTTTTAATTTCTTATCTTTCTGCTCTTTTCAGTCTATTTTCTTCTTTCTTGTCACCTTCTCATCTCCCTTATTTTTCCTTCTCTCTTCCTAGAATCCTTCTTTCTCTTCCCTCGTGCACCATCCTTCTTCTCTGCCTCCAATCATCCTCTTCTCCTCCTCCTCCTCTTCTTCTTCTTTGGCCCATATTTCTCCCCAGCTCCACGACCCTGGCTCTGACGGAAGATCAGTGTCCTATTCGTAGACTCCAGCTCCTCTCTCTGAGCGATGACCGTCCCTGTTTACCCGGCATCGCCGCGGTGACGGCCAACTTCTCCCCGACTCTGCTTTGTCGGGGCCTTGAGCGAGTGTGTGGGCCTTATCTCGCCGCCGCCACACAGAGGATTACTTTACCAGAGGAGATGTAGTCAGGGATAAAGTTGTGCTGCTTCACCTCTCATTCTCCCAAAGCTAACAGAACGTCCAGGAACCATGTTAACAGCAATCTGATAGCAACTGACAAATACAGCCTCCTTTGTCTAGTTATTTCCCTGTCACTTATGTTTTTTTTCCTCCCTGGGAAGCAGAAATGTGCAGTTAGGATAAACATTTGAAAAGTAGCAGCTCAGGCCGGCACTAATAATCAGGAATGAGCAAAGATCTGCGGTTGAGAAATGGTAGAAACTGGCTGTTGCAGCAAACAACCTGCAGGAAGCTTTTTCACGGCGGCAGAGAGGGAGAAGGAAATGGGTAAACAGTGTGTAGGGGGGGTGAAAAGTCCTACGCTCAGCAGCTTTGAGAGTCCGAGATGTGAGAAGTGACTGGTTGATTTATCACGGGGGAAACAGAGCCACAAAGTACAATTTTCTACCTTGGTCGCAAACAATAATTCATAATGATGTCGCCTCCTGATAGCAGCAGACCTTTGTGCCGTGTCGGTCTGCGAAAATGATCGTAATAAATGTCAGGACTTCGCAGGTAACTACTTTAAAAGCCATTAGAAGTAGTCGTGATGGAAGATACCGGCTGGCGCTTCATATGTTGTGATAACAACTTGGTTTTGCAGATAAAAGAGTAGAAAAATGAGCGGGGTGTTTTATTGTGAGGTTACAGGAGCTCAAGGACTATTACAGATAAACAGGTTATGTCAATTAAAATGGCTGCACAGAGTTGCTCACCCTTCCTGCCACCATGATAGGAGGAGGACTGCTTGTGGTCCTTTTATTTACCAAGGCTATAAAGTCTTTGCCACATCAAACCCAAATCTCTACACCTTGCTCAAATTGACAGATATTAACTGCGAAGGGAATAGGAAAATGTACAGCGCACCATTTCGTAGTGCTGTCATGTCTCCCTGTTGACCTTTCAACTGGAAAAACTTAGATGGAGTACTCCTAGCAACAGTCATGCATCACAGTTTAATGGCGTGTCAGGAAAAGGCTTGGTGCTTTTTGTTGGTGCACATTTTTTATTGCCACATCGGCAGATTATGAGAGAGCTAATGAACTCTGGATCTGAGAAAGGAAAAAAAAAACATCCCTCTGCCTTTGTTCCAACTTTTCTGGCTCTTGTACTTCTAAAAGTGGAGACTTCAAAACGAGCCCATATTGAGCAGGGAATCTAATACAAAAACTAATACTTGTAAGAGCAAATAAGCAGGCGCAGATGAGCATTGGTCTTTATGTACACTCAGCTCTGAGAATATTGGATCTTAACATGCTCAATGTCATCCGTTTTGCTGTGAGAAGAGCTCATAAAAGCAGCGGTTGATGTGACTTTAAAGTTCCCCAGGGACGTGAGCGAGACTCTTTAAAGACTCTTTAATGCCAAACCCTGAGTCTTTGCAAGTATTGCAAAGACCCAGGGATTAATAACAATGAGTTTACCTACACTTTCATCTTCTTAACATACAACAAATCTGATTATTTAAATGTTTTATTGCAAGAATGAAAACAGCCCACCTGTAGGAGAATAACCTATGGAAGTGCAGCTTTTACTTTGTTCTTTATACTCACAGAGGAAATGATTTTTCTAAATCTAAAGAGCTTCCTTACAAGTATTTAGTTCACTTTTAATTCACTTTTAAATCCTTGATTTATAGATGTTTAAGAGTTTTCCTTGACTTCCCAGGTCTAGAGTAGAGAATTAAACTGGCCATAATACTCAAATTCTTCAAGTTTGCAGACCATGTAACTTTTGCAATACAAAAAAATTACAAACCTATTGTTACAAATATAAAGTTAACTACATGAGATCTAGATTGGTGAGTCAACAGCTGTTAATGCTAACACTGGCCATGCAGTGGTAGCAAAACTTACAATTAGCTCTTTTAATATATGCATCCATGACACCTTGGAAAGGTTTAAGACAGCAGTAACACGTGTGGTGATCCATCTGATGCTGCCTGATATCCAAAAGACAATGAGGAACAAAGTGTATTTGTTGCTACATTTTACACCATCTCTATCCTTTGCCGTGTCTTCGAGTGTCATGTTCGTGTCCCAGTTTTGATGCTACATCAGGGAACATGGCTTTAAGCAACACAGACATGGACAGAGAGGTGTATGGGTAATGCAGCATGAGACTGTCTGTCGTATCACATGTGCAGGACGTAGCCTGCAGGAGGGAGGAGAAGGAGAAGAGGTGGAGAAAAAGGGGAGTGTAGCTCTGAGGAATCACAGTCCCTGTCGCCTCACTTCTCCCGGAGGGGGGTGACTGTGTGCTTTCCCCATCCGCCTGAGGTGAGTGTTGAGTGGGGAGAGTGCGTAGGGAGGGGGATACAGCCTTGTAAGAACTGAAGGGCCCTGCAGGGACCTCGACTTCTGTTGTCCCCAGACCCAGAGCCATGTGTTGTGCTTGGCAGCCCCGTCCCTTCTGTGCCCAGCCTCGGGTCGCTCTGGGAGGGAGGGAAGGTAGGGTGAGGTGGGGAGAGGGAAGGCGGTGGATTTCAGCTTGGAAAGGTTTAGTGGGTGACTTATGTCGACCAGGGGTGTACTACTTTGTGAGGTCTGGATCTTTTTGAAATTGCATTCGAGGAATGCAGAGTGAAAAGTAAAGAAATTACAAAAACACGGGGGAAAAAGAGAGTAAATTTACTTAATTATAGGGTAACTCACAGACAAAACCCATTTTTTGGAGTTGATGAATTTGATCTAGAGTCACTTTATTAGCCTGTTAATTGAGTCATTTGGTATATTTCCCATAAATATGGCTATTGTGGCTGTATGGCTCATGCTGACTTTGCCTTCTTCATAGAGATTCAGGGGAAACAAGGACTCGTGCAAAACACTGATACGAACTACAATGATCCTCTCTGGCTACAAACAGAGAAATAAACCCAGTCAGAGTGATTTGGCCTGCACACAGTAGATTCTGGTTTCATTTACAGGCTGCAGAAACAGCACAGAAGTGTCCATTTTAATTAGAGAGCATCAGAGAGGGTTGGCTCACGCAGAGATGACGTGGGAGCAGGGTGGACGAACTCAAGCAGCTTCATTTAGATCTAATTTGTTTGAATGACAGGTCATTTTCAGAGTGTAACTTGAAGGCTTTCATTACAAAATGTCATATATCCATTCTGGGTAAAGGAGGAGAGCTTAACTTTTCAAATGCATAAGTGATTATGTCCTCAAAAGCGGAGCTATTTTTATAGCAGAGGTAATCAGCTACCTCATAATGTCCTTTATAATCTGAAAAGAGAAAAGGTGTCACATTGTTCAAGCTGCTGATACCTGATGCTTTGGAATTTAGCCTCACTTGCAGAATCCATGAACAAATTTTGGCAATCTCGTCAAATGCATTTTGTGCAGCAGGAGGAAGAATTTTTAATTAAGTATCAAAAGACTACCTTTTTCATACAGCAACAGCAAAGACATGAGTGTGTCGGAGGTGTCCCATGGCTCCGTGGCCTCATTTTGCCTGACACCAATGCCCCAGTAGTGACACATCATTATACAGCACAGGGGAGATCCTTCAGCCTGTCTCATTACCATCAGTGTGGAATCTGCTTCCATTCACTCAGAATGGCTTGAAAACATCCAGTGGTCTGACACCAGGACACAAACTTTTGCTAATTAAGAGTAGAAGAAGAGGTGTGAGGTGAACATGGAGATTTGTGGTGATACAGAAAAAACTAAACTGCAGGTGCAGGGAAGAGCCCTCGCTGCTGATGAGTGCATATTATTGCTGACAGCTTTATGGATAAGGTTTGATTAAATTTAAGTAACTAAAGCTACTTGTGTAATATAAAAAGAGAGATGTGCCTCTTCCTTCTCAGAGACATTATTTACATAAAGTCCTCTGTCAGGAGAAAGTTGAAACTGGTTGTTTTACCTTGGTTTTCTGCTGTGGACAGACATGATAGATGCTGATTTGTCTCAGATATGTCTCGGGGTTGTGCAACAGGTCTGAATTTCTCCTGCTCCAGAGGGAGATTTAAAAAACCGGCAGCATGTCATCCATTTTACATAGATTTAGGTTTTTATTACCCAAGGTTGCTTCTATGAATTAAAGGTTTAATTTGCTAATTTAGGATTACTATTCCACAAACAAGGGAGAAAAACACTGGATCCTACACTTCCCACAATGAAACCAGCATCTTCTCATCAAATCCTCCCTGTTTCATTAACGTTAGGTCTTTCAAATGCCACAACTCAAGTTTCTCAGGCTTCCCATTAAAAAGTTGGAGTCTCCAAACCTGAGCCAAGAAAACCCTAATGACATCATCAGGGTTACGCTCCTCCAAAGCCACAGAGGACATTACACAGCTGTTTTCACAGGCCGAGTAATTCTCCCAATGAAGTGACTTCAAACTTGCAGTTTCGTCCGTCTGCGTAGTCATCAGTGCAAGAAACCCGAACAAAAGTGTTAAAATCAGAGACTCTACCAGATACAGCAACACTGTACTTTTAAAAGACAGCTTTCACAGGCTCCCGTGACTTTACTTTTGTGTTTCTAGAACCTAACTCCTGTGTAAAACATCATGGAAACCTTCAATTTTAGCAACATTAAGACAACAACCAACTGCTGTTACCAGTTCTCCCTGCTTCTTTGCAAAAACCTAAAAGCAGTAAAGCAGAAGTGATGGTGCAGAGGTGCAGAAAGGTGGATGCAACAAACATTCAAACATTCAAAAACACACTGTAAAAAAACAGTGAGCATGCAGTTTGAAACTCTCCATCATCTCATCAGTGAAGGATTAATGGACTGACTGTCCTTTAAAATGTAGCATAATCTGTTTTAAATTCAGGCTATCAATTATTTTGTGAGATGAGCTGTCACATCACACGAGGCAAGTCAACTCTTCAGATGGAGCAGTGAGGTAATGTCCTCTTCCTTGGACAGGCTTTCACTCCTCACTCCAAGATAATACCAGCTCAGAGCCAACAATACATTTTACTACCAGCATGGTAGCATGTATGTGCTTTCCACTGCTGCCAGAAACACAGAGAGTAGCAAACAAGATAGTAGAGAGACAGAGAGAGGGAGGGGGCGGTCATAAATGCAGAGAGGGAAGACAATCCCATTGGCTCTGCTTTCATCAGATAGGTGGCACCGTGAGCTAATCCCTGGGCTTAGCTGCGTGTCGCCCAGCACGGCACCCAGCCGGGTGTCACCGGGGCCACCCTGGCAGATCTGGCGGGCCATGTGGCTATCCCAGCATCCCTAGGGAGGTTCACAATCCCACCATGTTGCATTTACCTTCTGTGCAGGTGGCCCCGCTGGCCCCTCACTGGCTATCACCAGAGTTAAAGCGGAAACTTTTGAACACTTTGGCAGCGAAAGTTTAAAAACTGTTTGTACTTTAAAACCCACGGACAAAGAGGCTTGATGTTAGTAAACTGCACATCACATGCATTTTCCAACATACTTTTAGACTCTTGGCATCCTTCGCAGAGCTGAAAACCCTGAATGTGATTCTTATCTTGAAGTACAGACAGACAGGCGGCGAAACGATTTGGCTTTCAGAGCCCCAGAGTTCAGGCTTTTCTGGGGTTACAGCCGCACTTTCTGCGTTTTGGCAGCTCCAAATAACAATCCATCAACTGCTGCTCCATGTCTGCTGCTTCAGTTGTAAACTCATCAGCTAATCTTATACATCCCCCTGTCAGATCTTTGTGACCCTGATCTATGACTGACAGAGCACGTATGAGTACTGCTGCACGTTCATACAGTTACAGAATTTTATATCCATTTGCACAATAAACTGCATCCAGCATAATAGTGTCATATAGGTTTCTATATTTCTGTTATCTATTAAATATGTACTTTTATGCTTTCAAATCTACTACTGCAATGATCTAATTTAGATCTTCTTTAAAAACCCTCAAAAGCATAAATGCACAACTGAATAGATGAAACACAAAATTATTATATTATCAAATGACCAAAAAAATAGGCAGGTAATTCATTTGTTTGTTTATTATATATTTACTTTCTAACTTATTCATTTTTAATTTATTTCGTCTCGTACATAACCATTTGGGGATTTTAATTTATTTCAATTTATTATTCATTTGATTATTTAATTATTTAGCTATTCATATATTTATTTGCTTGCATACTTTTGACTTTTGAAAAATGATCCATTATGCATAACATTTTTCAAATTTTATTTCCTATTTCATTTATTTATTAATTTCAGTTCTTAAGCTATTTATATATTTACTTTCTGCTGTGTATGTGTCAGAGGTGATGATTGTTTTTAAAGAAGCAGTATCGTATACATACATTTTTTGGCCTGTTATTTTGTTTGTATTTCCATGTACTGTATTTTAGTATTCATGTCCTTACTTATTGTCTGTGTGTGACTATAGCCCTGCTCCTGTTGGCTGACTGTAATGCCGCTGATAGAAGAGTCTCATTCTACTGTTGCTCCTCATTGTGAGCTGTTTCACCCGAAATGTAAATGTAAACATTACACCTACACAATACCCGTAATATTTCAGTGCAGTAATCCTCAATCAACAGGCCCCACTGGGGGAAAACAGGCCTCCTCTCTCTCTGTGTGTGTGTGTGTGTGTGTGTGTGTGTGTGCTGGCAGCAGGCCAGTTCCTTCCTCTGTACCAAACACTGAGCCGAGTCGGTTGCTTAGTGGAAACAGACAAGCCAAATCGGCGCAGAGTGACCTATTTTGTTGCTGTGTGCCGCTGGGAGTGTGTTTTTCCCTAAACTAACCCCTGCCTGCTCGCTACAGCTCGCGTCTCTTCTCTCTCTCTCTCTCCCTCTCCCCCCTCCGTATGGGGGGGTGGGGGGGAGAAGCCGAAAATTGCCCAGCAGTGGATGAGCGGCCTCAACGCCACACCTACTGATGTGGTCCGAGCTCTTCCCCTCTCTTCCCTTTTCGCTCTCCACCCCTCTTCAGAGGCACCTAATTATGAAAACCCTGACTCATTTACATGGCTATGTTTGATCTAAATTACACTCCAAACCACACCAAATTAGGATCATCTGTGAATGTAAAACACTTTTTTTCCTCTTTCTGCCCCCCTCCTCCTCCCCGTCCTGTGTTCTTGCAGTGAGCTCTGCAGGGCACATGTTCAAATGATGAAGGGGGATTTACAGTTTTTCAACGTTCTCTGGAGACCTGAGCCTTGTCCCACCCCGCCGACTGAGAGGGACTGGAGTCACCCACAATTATCCCAGGATCTGATCTGCACCCCCACCCATCCCACACCCAAATTAGACTGAGCCTCCTCTGACTGATTCGACGTACAGGCAGCACATTAATTACAATATGCCAATGGCTGGCCTGGGCTAATTGCAGGCGCTTATTATGCATTCATGTTCTCATAATGTACATCATCTTTCTGTGCTCTTCTGTCTCATTCCAGCCGCGGCTGTTTGTTTTATTCTATTATCAACTCACTGTTTTCTCAAATATCTCAAAGCTGCAACAGTGATTTGCTGATGGTTTCTGGGTATTTAAAGTTGCTGTATGAAACCTTTGCCACATTAAAAAGAATAAATGTAGCAAACAGAATTTGATTTATGTTATCATATTGTCTTTGTGCCTCAAGCTCAAAGTTTTAGACATTTTCTGTGACTATGTGACGGCAGGAAAGACAGAGCAGCAAAGCTCAACATCCAGAAACGAGGGGTGTTGATGTCAGTGTGAAATTAGTCAAGATGGGCATCCTAACATTGCTGTGCCCAGCAGCTGGGGTAGTAGCAATAACGCTTCAGAGAAGGATCCAATACAGTATGAAATGTATACCAACAGATCTAGACAAGATTTCAGAGTGTTTTCTTTTTGTTGTTTTTTCTTTTTCTTGTTTTTATGAAGACTTTACCTATAGATTTGTCAGTTTATGTAAGTTAGTATTAATGTTAGCAGAATTAGCTGCAACCTATGAAGTTTGTGCTGCAGTCTGGTTGGAAATACTGTTTCCTCAGCAGGTACTTAGATGCAGTTTTGCAGAGTTTACACACTGCAGAGGCCAAAACTCAGATACTTTTTTAGCCTGGAACATTTCCTTGTCACTCTGTGTCTGCCATGTTTGTGAACACAGCTCTGGTAATATTATGTTTTGGTGTTGTGGGCCCTGGAAGGAATTATTATAGTTATTCAGTTACATTTTTGGAAAATACAACAGTGCTGTTTTTTGACTAAGAAATAGATTCTTACAGTCTTGTTTACATCTTCGCTGTAAAAGGATAGGACAATTTGTTTGATTGATAAAATGATAAATTGATTAAAGCAAGCAAAGGCAAAAATTCAATCCAAGAAATTCAATCTATGCACATGAATCTCTGTATTAATAAATTAATTAAGTTGATTAAAAAAGACCTCTAACAGAAAACTGGTGAATATTTCTCTGCTTCCTCTACTGATTTCCTGTGCCCCAAATTCAAAGCAGACAGGATTAAAGCTCCATCAGCTCCACCTTAACACTGCTGACAGTTTCTGGAGGTGATTGACAGGTGTTAGGACTTGAGTGTAACCGCAAGAGGACAAGACTACATGCCTAAAAATATACCTGCCTGTTGCCTCGATGTGAAAAGTTGCCGATTGCACCTACAAAGTTCAGGCAGTTGCCTCTTGCTGCCGTTTGGAGCCACCAGAGTGCTAAGTCGCCTGGTGCAGCTTTTGACAAAAACGGCTGATTATTGAACTAAGATCAAACATCTCCCCACAAATCTTTGAACAGGCAGCCAAACTACGGAGAGGACTGCTATTCTGAGAAGTTTGTTTTCATGCCTTCTGTTGTGGTTTGACTGGGCGGGCGAGCCGTGCCTCGTTCCCCCAAATCCACAGAGCCTGGATCCAATAAGCCACAGTATCTGACTGCGGCGGTGTGGTTGGCAGAGGCAGGACGCTTCAATCTACCTACTGTACCCCCTTCACTCTTCAGGCTGCAGCCTAGGTGCTTTTTCTCTTTCAACTCTCTTCCCTTGAAGACTTAATTCACAACAAATGTTTTTTACGCTTTGCTCCTTTTCTCTTGATCCCACAAAGCAAGAACATTCCTTAAAAACAGTGAACCTAAAAACTCAAAGCCCACAGGTAAACAGCAGCTTCGCCTCAGGACTGAGATGTTCCTGTGAAGTGAAGGACGATGCTTTTGTTGACTCAAGTCTTCTTGATTTCAGACATCATATTGATTTTTTTAATTTGTAGACCTGGAAACATACAGAGTTAATTGCCCCTGATAAAGTTTCTACAGGTTTTGACAGGGTTGTTGAGGTTAAAAATGAATGTAATACTGCTGGATTCTGGCTAAGCTGTGCGCCTGTTTGGTTCAAACTGAAGCCATAATTTGATCAAACACATCAGTTCTGCTCCTCTGTCTTTTGTCATCTCTCCCCTTTTTCCACCTCCGAGCTTTGCTGCAGCTTTTCGTTTATTTGCACGTACACCCCTCAAAAAAAGGGGGGGTGGGGGGTGGGTGTAAAAAAGACTGATACAAACAGAGTGCGGTTGAGGCAACAAAACCTCGAGGGGTTTATAAAAACATCTTACCCCAAAAGAAGAAAAAAAGAGGATTAGATTGCTGCTGTCATGGAAAATGCCTGTAACTGCAATTTGGGTGTTTTTCTTTGGCGTACCTGAATTCAAACTTTCCATGGTCATTTAGTGTGCTGTAACATGTTGAGAACTCTGTGACCCTCAGGGATTTTTAAACCAAGAAAAATGTAAATGCGTTTAATAAATGAAAACAGAAAAGTGGCTTGAGAGTCATTTTGAGTTCTGCTTTGAGACATGATACCAGTGCCACACAAACCCTGGCACTCTTCAGGTAGCATGGTGAGTGCAGGGGTGCTGCAGTAGACTATGTTTTTGTTGCTGCAAGATATAGATTTAGGGATGTCCTAACTAACGTATCTCTGCTTAAAGAAAACACATCTCCTTATGGATTTCCTATTATACGGTGTACTGTCCCACTGCATTTTATACTGTTTGTGCTGATTTGTTGTTGGACAGATTTAGACAGCCTATTCTTATCTGGCATTGACAAAATGCTAAAGTTCAAATGCTGTTTTAGACCAACAACAGCAGTGTGATAACTATCCCATAACAGTGTGTTCTGCCTCATCTTATCTCTCTTATTAAAACTGGGCAAGGTCACTCATTCCTGATAGATTTTGTTACAGGTTTGTCTGATATTGTAATCATGTGTTTATTGTTCAAATGAGAAGGTTAGTGCAGCACCTCCTAATCAAAATATGTTTTTGCTGCAGCTCCGTGTACGACTCTGTCTTTCTAGTTTAAGCAGTGTTAATCAAGTTTTGATCTGGCCTGTTTTTCTCTTACATTTACTGATTGAAGCCTCTAATTAACAGGTCACAGAGGGTGTGGACATCTTCATTCCAAGTTTAGTTTTCTCCACAGCCATGAAGACACAAGCTGAACCTCACATCCACACAAAAGAGCAAAAGAGAGGGCAGCTTCAAAAGTTTTTTTTTTTTTTTTTTTTTTGCACAGAACCACAGTTTGTAGCTTAAAAAGATTATTTGTCTGTGTAGGTGTTGTGCCTCTGTGACCTCTGACCCTTTGCCAACCTATTCATAGTGTTGTGGGTGATAAAAAGAAATTCCATTATTTGAATTTTTTGCTAATAAACTAAACTAAGCAGCAACTCCTCTTAAGGTGAAGTAAGAAGCAGCAAAAGTAAAAGCAGAGCTGTAAATGCTGCTGGAGGAGGGGTCATTACTTTAAATATTTAAAAATCGTACACCTCCTCAGCTGTGTCTGACCTCTTTTCATCTCAATCAGAGACATAGGCCAAATGTCAGAATGCCAGTGAAAAGGCTCTCAGCTAATAACTCCAACAAGACGCATTTTAAGTCCCCCTTAGTCGCCTTTTGATCTCCTGAGCTGCGTTCAACGGCACTGAAGCCGGGACGGTTTGTCATAGCCAGGGGCACTGGGAGCCAGCGAGACGGGGACGCGCCATGAAAATCTGACTGTCAACGTGCCCTCCTCAATTTATTAAGCAGCCCTCAGAGCGCAGAGCCGGGATTTTGACCCTGATAATACAAAGCCTAGGGGGGAAATGGCATCGAGAAGCAAGCTCCACATCCTGTTGTGCTGCGGTCAAAATGAGATGCTAATTAATTACCATTGGCATCTTTAGCAATGCGTGTCAGCTCCTATTTGGTGTATCAATCTGTTACGGGATCAAACCGAGGCATGCATGGACGCTGCTGGTTCCTGCAGCCGCTGCAGTCGGCTGGATGCAAACGTTTCACCCCGAGGTCACAGCAAACGCTGACTGTAACCCCATGTTTAATAAGAGGGAGTTTAACTGCCCCACAGCACAAAATAACCATAATCAATCTGATCACATTACGGATCAATAACAATGAATCAACCAGCTGCTGAGATCTGTCGCTTCAAACTCTCTCTCTGGTTTGTGCTTTAGAAAAGCAGTCTCAGAACCAAGACATACAACAGACATATAAATCTCCACACACTTCTACACCTGCTGGAGAAGCTACAGGATGAACTGCCTTCTGGGTAATGTAGAAAATCAATCAATGAAGCATAAATCGATAGATTCTAGAAACTAGTCAAAGGTACAGAAGCTACAACAGAGATATTATCCCTTTAAGATATATTTTAGAACACATAGTTAAAATTAGGCTCTTTACTTTTTATTCAGTACATAATGTTTTAATACTTAATTGTAAATGGGCTAAAACATATAAAATGTCCTTTAATATGTAGACCATGAACTTTTTAGCTATTTTCTCTCTTCCACACTTTCACCTGTCTCCTAAAGGATTATTTAACTAATTAGAATTAATTTAATTCTGAGATCATTTTTTAATTTATTCTGATATTTAAAGTGTCATCTTTATGAAAAACAAATTCATTAATTTAGTATAAATGTGTGTAATATATCTGTCTTTGTAACATTGTAGGACACAAAGAAATGTCTTATAATTGGGGGAGAACAGGGCAGAAAGCTCTATATAAACAAATTAGGTTAATGCCCCTGAGGATGTGACTTCTATAATGGTTTCCACTGTATACAAAACCAACACAAGATAGAAGAAAATGTACAAAATAAAGAAAATTAATCAAACAGGTTGTCCGGGATCCTGCTTCATCAGGAGGCCAATAGCAGCAGCAACAGTCATTAACCGGAGATAATAAGCACAAGGTCAGGAGATTTCTGAATTATCTCCCCTTCTCCCCACTGTTCTGTCAGACTCCTATGAAGTTGTGTTCGAGAGCGGGCTCACGTTAATCAGCGGTTTAATTGCCACTTGCCTCGGAGTGTGTGGGGAATAAGGCCAATTTCCCAGAGTCTCTCCTTCAGGAGGATGCAGACAGGTTCTTGGAAAGAGAGAGGTCTGTCAGTGTGGATTACTGTCACTGGCAGGGGTCTGTTTTTACAGTTTTAGAAACAGAGACCCTGTGAACGTAGCACAAAGGTATCCACAGGAAACAGCAGAGTTATATATATAGTGTTATATGCTCATTTAATAGTAAAGATATGGGAAAATACTGTAGGTCCACAGGAGGGTTAGTGCTAACAGAGGTGAGTTAAAGTACCAGTAGCAGCAGCAGTAACACTTGCAACGTTCATGGCACTGGTGTACTGTGTATGAGTATGTATTGTATATGAATGTTGGTGTGATTCATTTACACTGTTCTATTTGTTAATGTGCAAACAAATAAAATAAAGAAACTGCCTCAGCACCAGTACTGGTAGTGTAAGAGTAGCAGCAGAGCACTAATTAATATCTGTAGTGATAGAAGTGACACAAATCATTACTGTAGTGGTAGTTTTCACAGTAGTAAGGGTAAAATTAGCAAGAGGACTACCACTAGTTGGAGCACAGCAGTCCAGTTTTACTCCTGTTAAAGGCTTATTTATTTATATTTGTATTTTTTTAGAGGAGTTTTTCTTGCCCAGTCGAAGGTCTAAAGATAGAGGGTGTTCTATGTTGTGCAGCCCTTTCATGCAAATATGTGATTTTGGCTTATACAAAATCAAACTGACTTGACTCGACAGGCCTTTGTCAGTGTCTTTGCTGGATCTGTTTAACCACAGCACTGCAGTGCACTCCAGAAGAATTTTCTAAGTCAGAGGAAAACAGACCTGAAGAGTAAAAATACATGAATGTAAAGAACAGGCCCCTTAGGGCCAGTTTAGATAGCTGTATCGATTTGAACTAAAATGTATCTACTCTGTCAAAGGTGCCTGAGACAGACGACTGAAAAACACAGCTGGAATGCAACTGGTGGAGACAGGGTGTAAGGCAAGAGGCAGGAGTAGTAGCAGTAATTGTTGGAGTAGCATCAGTACTGGTTTAGGAGAAGCAGCATTTGATGCAGCATCACCTTCATGTACATGTCTGAATGTATTTGTGCCAGTCTGTGAGTGTACATGAATCTGCTGTGTACTCTATATACAGAAATTATGCTACTAATTTCTCTCCGGTGGTAAATATTGGAAAGAAAATGCTGTAAATATTTAATTCCACCTCCTCATACAGTTTCTCCATATTTATCTTATTTAAACAATGTTAAGTTCTCTTGTCTGTGTAGAACAATCCTATTGGTTTAGCGTCTCGTCCTAATATTATTGCATTATCCAGTGAGTGCAAACTGTGCATCCCTTTAATAACTCCATGTCAATGTGATTAATGGACATTGCTTAATAAATTTCCTGTAATTAAGTGTCCACCTGCAGCTTGCCTGGAATCAATTACCTTTTTGTTTATGCAATTTCCTCGAGGTATTTAGTTATGTGCTTCCATTATGGAGTTGTAAGATAATATCTGCTTATTCTGCTAATTCCCGTGTTACCTTATGTGACATAGTGGGCTAAAGGCCTGAAGCAAAGAGGAGCGTAGAGCAGATGGATGGCAATGAAAGCGGCACTCATGCACTCATACTTCACGGCCTTAATGACTGATGTTTGCTGTTTGCTAGAAGTTAATAAAAAGACAATAATAATGCTTGTTATTCTTACAGTCTGTCTGTATCATGCTTTTCATAATGGTCAAAGACACCAGTATATTAAAAACAAATTACACTAACAGATAGAACAAAGTATTTTTACAGATAAGAGGGCATATATTAAGAGAACAAGTATGAAAATATACATTCAGAGATAAGAGATGAAATGACAAGAGGGCTGCCTGTTTCAATCTGAACACCAGATGGAAAACTGTGCATCAACTTCCTGGTGAGAAAACTGTGTGAATGAAAAACTTAAAGTTCTGTTTAATGGAGTACCTGAGTTCAAAAAATGTGGGCATTTATCTAACAAAAGACACTAAGCAGTTGCATTACTGGAAATGTAGGCTCCAATGTTTTAAGAACCTGACTCAGCAACATAAAAAAAAAAAGAAGGAAAATCAGCATTTCTGATCCTTTACCGCTTCATTTTGATGATTAATTTCTTAAACTGTCTCTTGCAAGTCCCTCTACTCTATGAAAGTCCAGTAATGAATTGCTGGAGTACCACATTTTAACATTAACAAATACTAGAGACATTTTTTTATCTAATTACCAAAAGCAAAACATCAAAGTTGTGCACCACCAGATTTGCAGGAAAGTTGCTGGATTGCTTTATGGTACAAAACAGGAGGAGGAAGCCGGGAAAAAAGATCACTAGTGTCAACCTTCTAGTGGTGATTACAAGGCAGATGTGGGCGTACTTCCTAACTGGCATTGCTGCATTCTGTACTCTTGAGTCAATTCTGGTTGAAAACAATTTAGCAAATCAAAATTTTCACACTATTCACATTATTTCTACACGAGACGTCTGGGGCTCTTAATTTGGAAAAATGCTAAGCATCCAATCGTCTCCAAATGCTCACTCGTTTACATATTTACAGTAATCATACCAAGGTATGGCATTCAACCTGACAGGTGAAAAACACAAAAATCAATATCCACACAGCCACGTTCCTTCACCTCTCTGACAATATGAGCTTCACTGACTCGACCTAAAATGTGAATTTTTTACGCAACACAACTGTTTGTCTGCATCAGACAGTCATGCGGTCATGAAATCAAATGACTCATTAGTGCAACAAGGGTGACCTTTTCATAAGGGTGGTGACATGTGAGGAAGGTCACCGTGGTTAAATGGCACACCCCTAAGTGACTGTCAATCAAGCAGCTGCCACCGTGTCGCCTCCCTGTCATCGTGCAGCAAATATTATGCAAGCACGTTAAATTAACCTTCCACGGCTGGTGTGCGGCGCTGCTTGAACGGCTTCCAGATTTGTCAAAAAGAACGGTTATTTGAAGTGTATGAATTTTAATGGTTAGTATGTGAATTTACACTTAACAAACAGGTTGTTTAGAAGAAGATTTATTTTCCAACTACCTGTAAAGACAGCAGTCAGAGGCGAAATGATTCAGGCAGCAACAGCTCAATTTTCTGCCACTTTCTGAGGTATCCAGGTCTGGCATTAATTCAGCTCCGCTTCAGGGCTCATCAAAAGTAAG
The DNA here is from genome assembly GCF_001640805.2 of Lates calcarifer. Lineage (NCBI taxonomy): Eukaryota > Metazoa > Chordata > Actinopteri > Centropomidae > Lates > Lates calcarifer. The sequence continues at coordinate 1,803,707 of NC_066854.1, forward strand.
TGAAGGTGTGAGATTAGAAATTGTGTTTTCTGCTTTCTTTCTTGTCTCTGCTGCTGTAGTTTAGTGTTACCGGCTTCATGCCCTGACAAGAAGTGACTGCAGGCACTCGAGGTGAGTCTGTGCGGGAAATCAGTTTAGAAATTACTGTTGGTGGGAATAAGTGTGGCGCACATGAATGAGAAATAGATGTCAGTGTGCATTTCAGCAGCCAATCACTTGAGTGCGGCTCTCCAGGAACACAAGTGAGAAGTGGGCAAATAATTGGACTCCCTGTGTCCTGTTAAAATATGTGTATCGGTAAAAGGAGCCGGGGAAGGTGTACTTCACCCGGCAGAACACCGAAGATTTGATAAATATGAGAAAGGAGGCACTTGAGGCTTTCACTCCGCAATAATAAATGCAACCATCAGACAGCAAAAAATTTACTGCGCATCAATCTGCATCAGTCCTGTGTGTTTGTAGAACTGAGTAAAAGACTCATTTTGATTCAGACTGAGGCTGAGTTGATCTACATGAAACTCAAACAGGATATAAAGAGAAAATCTAATATGCTAAGCACACGTACAGAATACACCAGCCAGAATACTAATAGAAGAGTAATAAATGGGAAATTAGCATACATAAAGTAATGAGGATATAAATCCATATAGCAGATGATTTGAACATGTGGAGACTACACAAAAATAATTACTGTAAGTTATTATTATTATTGAGCTTATTATCTTTAGTTTTTACAGGAAACAATGATCAAACTTGTGTTCCCTGCTGTAAGAAGACGGCTGATGACTGTAGTTTACAGTACTGCAACGTCAACAGCTCAGAAAACACTTCTGTTAAGAGACAGTAAAGAGAAAGAACTCCGAAATGAGCTCCTGATTATGAATCCATCTAATTAAGTAAAAAACAATGTGCTGACTCGGTGCTGTCATGTGTCTCTGACACAGAGGACACACATCTATTAGAAATGGAAGTGCTGTCTACACTGTAAAACAACCTTACATTGTCAGTTTAGCAGAGGATTATGTAAGTTTAAGAGAACGCCAACAAACCATCACATTGTTCTCTGCAGGGTATAAATCTGATCAGTGTTTCCAACAGCAACAGAAAAGTTTGTACAGAAAAGTTGTATTTTGGGCATCATAGAAACAAAAGCAGCAGCAGAAATCCTCTTGTATACATTAATATCATTTAGGTGGGAATAACTCAGTGTTATGTAAAGTATCGCTGTCCCTGTATCAAGTGGCTCAGCTGGTCATGATAAAGTGCATCAGTGCTACAAACCAAATCTGATACTTCCAATTTTGCTGGAATAGATGTCGCTTGTAATTCTGCACATTTGGGACAAAACTCCCCAAAGGAAGGCTTTTTTTTTTTTTTAAGGAAACAACAGCCTACATATGTCACATTCTCTCCACAGCATGTTCAGTAATTATGTTTTTCACATATCACAGTGAAGTTGAGGAAAACCAGACACCCTTCGAGTCTGATAGGCAGCGTTTAATTGGTTCAAATATCAGTGCCAGAAATAGAGTCAGTCAGCAGCGAGCATTACATAACTGTAATTTAGTTTGTTCTGGGTCAGCGGGTCTCGACTCTCCGACGGTGCAACATTAAAAAATGTGACAATTCTTGTTAAACACAGTGTGAATGATGCAGATCAGCAGGCAGGACTCAGCCTGGAGGTTACAGACAGTTTTCTATCAGGGTCCAACCAACGAGACTTTCTAATATTTTCTTCTATTAAAGACAATGTTTAGCAGCAGTTTTACCAATTTCATGCCCCCAAAAACAAAGAAGACTTCACTATGTGATGATTTTGCCTCTAAATTTGATCTAAACCATCATCCATAATCCACCATCCTCTGCCCAATGTTCATATTAATGGGCCTAACATTGGTCTTATCAATACTGGAAGTGATTAATAGAAATAGATCAGAGAGACATCTGCTTTATATCAGACTAACAACACTGACTGGCTAATATTCAATACGGCCAAAAGTACAGAGGCAGCTCTTCTGGTCTGTGATTATTTACCAAAGTTTGAGCTGAGCTCCTTATTTGCAATGAAAGGAAATTACTGCTGCAGCACACAGTGATAGTTCAGACAGCAGTGCAGCAGAAGCTAGGCCCATAAAGGAGTGCTTC